>NW_006494609.1:3098085-3108059 GCF_000325575.1 Pteropus alecto | reverse complement strand
CCCTGCGATCCGAGCGAGAACCTAGTCCGCGGTGGGCGGGGCCGGCCCGGAGCCCCGCCCCATTCACGGCCCCTGAAACCGAGCGCCTACAAGCCCCAGTCCCAGAAGGGAACTGCTGTCTGAGCAGGAAACCTCATCTTCACTGGCCAGCCGGGAGAGGAACTGGGGTCGCGCCGGGCGCCCGACGGACCCTCCCCGGGGACGAGCCTGCCCCACTCCGCCCCGCCCCGCCGGCCGCTCCGTATCAGGTTCTCCAGCCACAGCCTTACCTGAATCACCAGGGCTTCCAGAGGATGCTCCTGCCACCAGCGGAGACCTCGGGGCAGCAGTGAAGGGGGCATCCATCTCCGCCCCCCATTCAGCTCCTCTCCTCCTAGTCCAGGGGCTCCCCCAGAGGGACGAGCATGGTGGTTTTCCGTTGGAGCCCCCTGGCTTGGGACGTCTGAGAAGATGCCTGCTATGAGACTATTCACTTGCTTCCTACAGCTTCTGGCCGGGCTGGCGCTTCCTGCTGTGCCCCCTCAGGTAAGACCCACCCTCACCTCCCAGCCTGGCTCCCCTGATCTTCCCATCCTTGACACTCGAAGCCGGGCGCTCTGAAATCCCCTGACCCACTCCGGGGAGCGGCCCCTCCAAGGATGTCCACACATTTCTCAGGAGCCAGGGTGGACCACATCGTCTGGGAGGAGACCTCAGGCTGGGCTGTCCCAGACTCCAGCTCTGGGGTCTGTCTTGGCGGGGGCAGGGAAGCCACAGGGAAGGGAAGGAGGTTTCCTGTCTGGCCCCTGGAGCTCCAGTGGCTTTGCTAAAAGCATCTCTTCACTAATCCCAGGCCGGTCCCTGGCCTTGTGGTCAGGGTCGAGGCCTGTGACCAAGCAGACGCCCCCAGGACCTCTGACCTGGCCCGATGGAGGTGAAGCCCATAGAAGACGCCATTGGTGGGGAGGCTGGGCCCTGCCCCCACTAGGGCTCCAGACTGAGCGCAGGGCTTGGGGTGGGCTGGGGGCAAGACAAGAGGTCCTGCTGTGCCTTCTTTCCCTGGTGGGCAGCGGAGGTCCTGAGTGCAGGGCCTGGGGAAGTGAGCAGGGCCCTTTTCCCAGGAGCGGGGTGAGTCTGGCCAGGAGCCAGCTTCGGCAGTGAAATCCTGACAAAGCCAATGAGCTGCCTTCCCACTGCGCTGTGTCACTGCCTTGGGAGTCCCCAGCCTCAGCCCAGGAGTGGGTAGGCTGGACAGTCCCCTGAGGTAGAAAAACCTTATCACCCGCCACCCTCCTGCCTGCTGCAGGGCTGGTTAGAGGTGTAACGTTACCGGCAGCACCAGCTCATGGCGCCACCGGCTCCAGCCCCTTGGCTCCCACTGGTTGATCACCACCCCCTGGGCTCTGGCACCCAGCCAAGGCGGGCTGCACAGAGCCCAGCAGGGCTGGCCTGGTGGCTGGATAAGAGGGAGACCCCAAGGGATTGCAAGATCTTTGGGACACAGAAGACAAGGGGTCTTCAAAAACCTCCAGCCTCCCACCCTTTCCGAATGAGGAAACTGAGGCCAGAGTGAGGACTGGAGCCCACCTAGAATCCAGTGAGGTTTTAGTTGCACCTGGAAAGAGACAGCTCAGCTCTGAGAAAGGGCAGAGAGTGTGCGCAGTGGGTAGGAAGGAGCTCAGGGGGGCCTCTACACTCTTGCCAACAGCACAGAGGCCCAAAGTGGTCCCCCTCATCTCTGTACCTTTCTGTCCACAGCAATTGGCCTTGTCTGCTGGGAACAGTTCATCAGAGATGGAAGGTAAGCCTGGATTGGTGCGCATGCTCGCCAAGCCCTTTCCTCCCAAGCCTCTGCAGAGGATGGGAAAGAACTGGTGTGAAGAGTAATTGCAGGATGATATTAAGTTGGGGAGAATCTGCAAGCCGGCGGATGCCCTGGCTGACAAAGTTGGCAGGGCTTGAGAAATCCCCGCATTGTGACCCAGAGGCCTATAGAGGTATATTCCCAGGCCAGGGTCACACAGTGCCCAGAGAGCAGAGCTGGAACTAGTATACCCAGGGTTGGCCTAGTTGGTTCAGGGCCCCTTCCCAGCATGATGTCAGGGGGCAGATGGGGTATTGGAGGGCAGTGTGGGCAGTGAGTGCCAGGGGCCAGACTGGGGAGCTGGAAGCTGGATGCAGTGGGCAAACCATCAAGAGAATCAGGGAGGGGCGAGGGGACCTTCCAAGCAGTCAGCCCTGGCGGAGCTGCAGGGATCTGACCAGGCCTTTCCATTGATTACAAACAGACAGAACATGAGTCGCGCCCTCCCTGGCCTCTCCACTCCCCATCCCGGGTTGCATCAAGAGAGAATCTTCAAAGGGCGAACTGTTTGCCAAAGAGACATACATGCAGAAGGCAGGAGGCCCATGCCAGGAACCCTGCCTTGCCTCTCCCTCCCTGCAGCAAGGCCACACACCACTGCTGAGGCTTCCCACGGAGCCGCAGGAGAGGGAGCATGTAGGGACGTGCATAGGCACACGCGTGATAACCAGTGTGAGCTAGGAACACCCTCCCTCTGCTGGCCTGCCTGCATAGTAGGCAGCCTCTCCTGGGCCTGGCCATGCTTGCATACCTGAATCCAAGACCCCTTGGGCACTGAGCAGATGGGGAAGGTAGCAGACCTTGAGTTCATTGACATTCTTGCCCTCCTCCTGATGTGCTGTCTGGGACTGGCACAATATTATGCTCTCTGAGATTTGGAGAGGGACCTGTCATCAACTCCACCCCGTGGCCTTTTTGATGCTTTTAGTGTATTTCAGGCAATAGTACCAAAGAAGTCTGAGCCTCAGTTTCCTCATCTGTAAAATGGGAGCAGTCAACTACATGATATCTAAGGTTCTTTTTCTAAGATCGTAGGATTCTCTGACTCCATGGAAGAGACACGGGAGTATATGTCTTCCAGGGCCAGGGTAAGGAGGCTTGGAAGTATCAATTCATCCTAATAACTAGGGAGCCTGTGTTGTGGCCAGGGGAAGTCCCATGAGCTTTGGACCTCAGATATCAAAATCTGAAAATGTCATCCCCACCTCTGCTAACACCAGACAAGAGACAGCATGCTCTGTACTTTGCAGCTATGGATGACGATTTTTACTACTACCATCATGGTAACAGCACTGGACATTTACTATAATTCTGTGCTGACCACAGGCTGTGAACTAGGAAGGCCTTTGTATTCTCCACATTTTATAGATGAAGAACCTGAGGCTCAGAGAGGCCCTTGGAATTGCCTAAAGCCTCAGACACCCCTCAGTGTCCACAGCTTATGGCTGAGCAGACACGAGCAGATTGTCCCTTGCGGCAGCTGGCTGTGTGCCCCAGTGACTATGGAGAGGACACCTGCCAGGCTAGGGCTCATGGCCAGCAGCTCTGCCCAGCCCTGTGGCCCCTCCCCAGTGGCCTCCCCAGGAGCTTACTCTCAGGATTAAACATGTCCCTTCTTGGGTCTCCTCGGTCCCGGTCCCGAGTAGTAGGCAGCTGGAGCCAGGTAGGAGGCTCTCCCACAGGGCCGACGAGAGAGACGAGAGCTCGCCTGTGGTCTGGGAGCAGCCTCCCGCTGCTCTCACCCCCACCCCTGCCTCTGGAGCAGGTCTGGGGCCAGAGGAAGTGCTCTCAGGAGCAGCTGAGCAGAGCTCTTTCCTGAGGGGCTCAGCCCACATCTGGGAGTGGTCACCGCTCTCTCAGTCAGCGGGCCCCTCACCCAGTCCCCTTTGTTTCTCCCACACATGCAGACAGCGGCCTCCAGGGATGGATTGCCCTCTTTCCTGGTGGCTGCCAGGTAAAGCAGTCCCAGCTTACCTCCTTCTCAGACTTTCCCCAGCACAATCTGCCCTGGCAGCCCGGAAAGTGGTGGGTTTCAGGGCCCCGAAGCCTGCGCCCTGTTGACACAGTCTGTACGGTGGGGTGTGGGGGCGAGGAAAGGAAATCCCTTCTTTTGCCGCCAAGGCAGAGCCGGCTCTGCTTAACCTGGCTGGGGCCCCGACAGCCCAGCTGGAATGGGTGTGTGTTTGCAGAATGTTAGAGGTTTGGGGGACTCTTTCTCTGTGGCTGTCCCCCTCCTTGATGGCTGGTCCCAGGGCAGTAGCTGGAACCTTCCACGGCACTTTGGCGGCTGGCTATTCCTCTGCTGTTATTTGTGCTTTCCAAGGCAGAGATTAAACATTTAGAGTTACATAGTACGCATGAAGATTTTAGACTAAACATGTATTCATGGAGTTACGATAGGGAGGAGCCCCTCTGACTTGTACTGCAAAGGTCAGCTTCCCCGGGGCTTCGGGGCTGCCTATGGTGAGAGGGGTTTGTTTCCCACTTGGGGTCCAGGGAGAGCTTCCTAGTGGCCTGGAGAGGTAGGATCAGGGGAGGCATCTGGTCTTTCTCCCAACCCTAGGCCCAGCCCTAGTACCTCCTAAGCAGACAGGGCAGAATGGAGCAGCAGACGCCCAGATAAGCACGGTTTATTGCTTCCGTGGCCTCCTCGGCCAGCTCCACGTGGACACACTGCCTCTTGGGTATTTTCCACCAGCTTGCAGCCTTTCCCCAGGGCCTCTGCTAGGGCTGAAGTTTATTTTTCCTCTGAGATTACCCTGAGACTCACGTCCTCATAGGCTCAGTGCAATGGACTGTGGCCCCTCTGCCTCCGAGGAAGGGCCATGGAAGGAAGTGAGGGGCTGCTAGGAGAGCCACTGCTCTAGGGCAGAGGCTTCAGAGCCCCCAGGTGACCCAGCTTCCATGTCTTCTCCCACCATCAGGTATAGGACGGGATGACCCACAGCTGGAGATATTTCTCCACCCACGGTATCAAGGCTAGGCTGGGTTATGTGTACAAAATCACAGACCGTCTGTCAGAGCTGGGAGAGACCTTAGCAATCATCTATTCCCAACCTGCCTCTTTTTCCCTAGCTGAGGAAACTGATATACCCAGAAAGATTAAGTGACCTTCCCAAGGTCACATGGCCAGTGCAGGGCCAGGACTAGAAGCCAGGTCTCCTGGCTCTGGCTCCTCACTTCCTGTGAGCCACTGTTGGGGGTCAAGTCCCAGGCCTTCCCTGGAAGGAGCAGCATCTTTTGAGAGATTCCAGATCAGCCCCCAAAAGCTCCTAGTCATGACCACCATGACATCGTGGGGGCCAGGGACGTCCCTGATAATCCTCAGTGAACTATCATCTAATCATTCAGTAATTACTTAGCCTGTGTTTACTGGGTGCTTGGGTCCCTGTCCTCACAGAGCCTCGACTTGGTTGTAAAGGAGATAAAAGCCACCAGCGACTGAGATAAGACAAGCCCTCGGGGACTAGTTATGCTCAAAGGAGGAACATCTGTTCATACTAGAAAAGTTGGAGAAGGCTTTGGAGAGGAGGCGGGAAGTGGACCTTGAGAAACGGGTGGTCAGCTTTATTTGGTTAGAAATGAGAAGGAGAGGGGGCGGGGAGCATAGCCCAAAGGTGGAAATTATGGTGCTGTGGTGGGGTTTGGTGCAAGGGCTGGTCCCCAGTCCCCACTAAAATGGGGAGTGGGGATGGAGTGCATTGCTGGCCGTGGTCTTGGCTGCCTGGCAGCGGAGCTGGCCCAGAGTGGGGCAGAAGATCAGCTCTAGGGGGAAGGCTAACCCTCCCCGCGAGACTCTGTAAGCCAATCTCACAGAATTTGCAGAACTCACTGTTTCCTGCAAATTCTTTAAGACCGAGGAAGCACTGGGCCAGGCCTGAGAAAGACCCAGCGGGCCTGGGTTGCTGCCAGGGCATGCTTCTCGAAGCTCCAAGGCAGATGTGGGTACCTGAGTTGAGAATAGAGCAGAGAGCTCAGGACCCTGAGGAATTCCATTCCACTGAGATTTCTGTCCGGCTGATGACCTAAGGGTCCAGCAGTTTTCCCAGACAGATCCCATCAGTTCAGATGGAGGAAGCTCGGATAAGCCGGGGGCTTCCTGGAGAAGGAGGTGTGGGCTAAACTTGGAAGGCTCTGCAGGGCCTAGGGAGCCAGGACTGGGGCTTCAAGCAGCAGGCCCCTCCTGTGCTGACTCGGCTGACTGTGCCCCTTCCTAGTGGTGCCCTTCCAGGAAGTGTGGGGCCGCAGCTACTGCCGGGCGCTGGAGCGGCTGGTGGACATCGTGTCGGAGTACCCCAGTGAGGTGGAGCATATGTTTAGCCCATCCTGCGTCTCCCTGCTGCGCTGTACCGGCTGCTGTGGCGATGAGAACCTGCACTGTGTGCCGGCGGAGATGGCCAATGTCACCATGCAGGTAGGGAGGGTCTCCTCCTCATGTCCCGCCTGCCCCATCATCCATACCTGTCTCAGAGGGCCACAGAACCTGCCAACTACAAGGGATCTGGAGAGGAGAGGAGGCAGGCCAAGGTCACAGGACTGCAATGGGCCCCCAGGCCTGGGTTCTTACCGCTTTTTGAGCCCCTGTCCCAGCTTTGAGCCCACTCACCTCCTCTCTTATCAGCTTTCCCAGGCTCTAGCTTAGCCCTACTCCAGAGCTCAGGGTATCTGGTTGAGGTTAGAAAAGACATCTGCTTAGATTCAAGAAGTCCCTGTTTATACCAGTAGCATTTAGTGCTCTAAGCTTTGCTTTCACATACACCCCCCCGCACCACCCCCCATACATTCAATGGTTTATTGAGCACTTACTAGGTAATACCAAGTAAGTTTTGTGTTAGGCATAAATGCTACCTCAACAGTCAATTCTTGAGGGCAAGTGTTACTCCCATTTCACAGATGAGGAACTTGAGGTTCAAAGATGTTCTTTCTCTTGCTCAGCAGGTGGAAGAGCCAAGATTTGAACATAGGTCTCTCTGAGTCCAGAGCATGGGCCCCCTTCCTACACTGTTGCTATGTGGGTGGCCCTGGGTAGGGAGGGACAGGGGTCTCCCTCAGATTCGCATGCAGGTGGGAGGGCTGTTTGCCCCACACTCAAAGCAGAAAGAGGGCATGTAGTCCAAAGGCTGATGGGAAACAGGGAGTCTGGTCCTCCCCACAAGGAGAGGGTGAGAGAGTGTTGGAAATCCATGGGCCACCCCCCAATCCAGGCATCCAACCTTTCTCTCCCTGCAGCTCCTGAAGATCCGCTCTGGGTACCGGCCCTCCTACGTGGAGCTGACATTCTCTCAGCATGTGCGCTGTGAGTGCAGGTAGGTCCTGAGGGTGTGGCAGGGACGGGCCGTGTACTTGGCATCCTCAGACAAATCGTTGCCCATCGCTGCTGCAGGTGATACTTCCTTCCCGGCTGGGGGAGACCAGGGAAATCAGGGACCAGTGGCAGCTGCATTTTGTCTCCTCATCAGCTGGTTTTTGCCTGGAGAGGTAGTCTCAGCAGAGGCTTGCAGGTGCTCAGGGCACACCATCCCCTGTCCCCACCACCACTGAGATGGGAGACAGCTGCCACCGTCCTGGAAGAGGCACCTGAGGCAAGGACATTGCAAGCCTGGGCTTCGTTCTGGGCCAGGCTGCGGCCTGTGGAAGGGGACAACTGGGCCGAAGAGCACAGGGAACGACAAACCCTGGTGGGAGGAAAAGAGCAGAACAAAGGAGGCCCTGAGATTTCTTTAAAATCATGCGCCACCTGGCAGAGCTTCTGACCAGCACCAGTCTGCTGTCCGTTCCCAGAATGCTCTGAACACTCGTTATAGGGAGGAGCAGGCCGGGCACTGCCAACCAGGCCCAAGGAAGAGACATGCTGAAGTGCTGTCTTGGTGCCCCTTGGGCCACGGATGGAGGCACCAGACCAGGTCCTGAGCTCTGTCCCGGGGCGGGAAGAGGGGGAAGGCCCACCGTTTATTGTGCCCCTCCTCCGTGCCTAGCCCCACACTAAGCACTTGATTGTGTTTTCTCATTTATTGTTCAAATGTTCACATTCTCATTCAAATGTTTCTCAATAAGCATTTATTGAGCACCTACTGTATGTCAGGCACTGTCCTAGATGCTTGGGATACAGTAGTGAGCATGACAGACAAGATCCCTGCTCTCACAACAACCCTAGGAGGTAGGTATAACTGTCGGCACCATTTTATAGATGAGAAAACTGAGTCTTGGTATGGTTACATGATTTGCCACAGCTTATAAGTAAACCCCAGCCGGTCTAACCCCTAAGCCTGTCCTTTTTCATGCTACCTCTCATGGCCATTGCCACGCTTTCCAGGAGCCCCCGTACTTCCCTGGGCTTGGCCTTGCCTAGCGCCCAGGTCTCTGGCCACCCCTCTTGGACCTGAGTCCAGGCTCCAGGCCCTCTTCACTATCCTACTGTTTGGGGCTCTGCTTCAGTTCGTTTCCTCCCATCCCTCTCAGCCAGGGCTTAGCCATATAACAATAGTTTGGTAATGAACCTTCCTGGGCACAGTGCAGGATGGCGACCTTTTGCCTTCCGCATCACCCTTGCCCTCACAGCCACTCTGTTGGGACAGGCAGACAAAGAGACTGAATCTCCAAAAGTGTCTTGGACTTGCCCAAGATGGCAGAGACATGACCAGGCAGTCCAAGGCCCTGGTATCCTGCCCTGTCTCCCAAGGGAGACAGCCCGCCTAGGGCAGCATTCCCTGGCCATGCTGCCCCATGCCCCTACCCCCGTTCCCAGGGAAGACTGAGGCCCTGTCACCTTCCAACGGGCTGGCCAACAGGGACACCTTTCTTCTCGCTTCTGGGCCAACAGCCACAGCTCCGGAGGCAGAGCCAGGACGTGCCTGGCGAATACGAGGCTGTGCTTATCTCCCCTCACTCCACCCCTCTCCCCCTCCTCCTGCTTTGCCTGCAGCGTCACACATCCCCGGCGCGGGGGTGGCAGTTGTGTCCTGACAAGCAGCCTTAGCTGGCAGCAGCCATCCTCCAGTCCGTGGCCTTGTCCCTCATTTACTGTCCTTAAGGAAACTCTGAGTGCAAGGACAAACCCTCCAAGGGCAGGCGGGAGCAAAGGAAGGAAGTGAACAGAGAAGGCAGCGGAGAACAGACTCACAGACCCCCAGATTTGATGCCAAGAAGCTGAGAAAGGCAGAAGGGTCTGCAGAGGGGCCCCAAGAGGGAATTCCTACCTCTCTTGCTGGAGTCACCAGAGTGTAGAGTGGGAGCTCAAGCCCAGAGACCGCTGACCATCTCTCCCTCATTAGCTCCATGCTACCCCCTAGTGGCTTTAGCACCAACTGCAGGACCAGGACTCCTGAGGAGAGGTATTGGGGTGGCCGCGAGCCCCTACTTACTGCTTTCCTGATTCTCCCCTACCCCTCTCTCTGTCTGTTTTTTCAGGCCTATGCGGGAGAAGATGAAGCCAGAAAGGTAAGTGGCCTGGCTGGGGCTCTGGACTATTCTCCAGCCTTCCCGCCCCTGTCCTTTATAGCATGGGGCCCCCAGCCGCTCTGTCCTGACGCTTTTGGCTTATTGCAGGAGGAGACCCAAGGGCAGGGGGAAGAGGAAGAGAGAGAAGCAGAGACCCACAGACTGCCACCTGTGAGTGTGAGGCGGGGGATCCCAGGGATGGCAAGGAGGCTGGGCCAGAGGGAAGCCCATGCCTGCAGGGGTCAGTGGTCGGGAAGGGAAAGCAAAGCCCAGTTCAGTTTTGGGAGCCAGAACAGGGAGCTGCACGTGGAAAGATTATAGAGCCCAGGAAGCGTCAGGGGGCCTTGATTCTTGTCCTGACTTAGCCCGAGTCTCTGTGTGGCCTCAAGCAAGTCATGTCTCCTCTCGGAGCCTAATTTTTCTCTCTGTGTAAAATGAGGGGTCAGGGGCCCACCAGGCATTTAGTCATTCTAGAAATATTTACCAAGTACTTACTGTGTGCCAGGTATACCAGTAAACAAAGCAACAAGATTCTTGCTCTTAAGTGCTTACCTTCTAGTGATGAAAAGTCCAACAGCTGAAAATGTATCCAGGGCTCGAGTAGTGACCCTAGTTGAGGGGGTAACCACTCACTGGCTCCCAGACCAGTATTTATGTGCCCCCTCCAGGGGGCCTTGGGGTCCAGGCTTCCTCT
>NW_006494609.1:3093975-3098061 GCF_000325575.1 Pteropus alecto | reverse complement strand
TGGCTTCACACATGGTGACCAAGGGTGGCGTCCAGGCCTGAGTATGGCTGGGAAAAAAAAAAAAGGGTTAGAGAGGGGAAAACCCAAATCTGTGAGCATAAATAGTAAAAATAAAATATTTCACATCTACAGTAACTCAGTCACACTGATGTCCCTCCCAGCTCTAAGACTCCAGGAAATCATTTCATGCTGTGTCCCTGGAGCTGACCCAAGTCTTACCCCATGCTCCCGCCCCTCCATGAGCAGAGACTTTCACTCTAGTCCATGAAGACAGGGATTCTGGAGAAGTTAGTTTCCCAAAGGCATGTGGCTCTCATTTCTCCTCTGTGCCCAGGCAGCAACTTGGGGGAGGAGCTGGCAGTGTAGTCCACACAGGGCACTCCCTCTGGCGGCGTCAGCCCAGGTGAAAAACATCTCATTGCCCCATCTTCCAGAGCAGTGGTCTCCAAATGTCTCATTCAGAAGTCTTCTGAAAGAATTTCAAAAACCCATGGGCTCCCTTGCTCACTTTTAAGTTAACATTGAACTTTTCCATCAAAATTGTGAATAGTTGCAAAGGATATCATTTTTGGCATGTTATCAATATTAGTATTTTAACATTAGCCATTATATAAGTTTTCAGATGTAGCCTATGGAATAAGGCATCCTAATTTAATGCCATCATCCACTTTAAAAAAAGAAAACAAATATATACATATATATTTGAATACTCTTCTTTAATAGTTGTTGCACATTTACATTGCTTCTTTTTTCCTTGAAATTGTATTTCCATTTTACTTGCCCCACAGAATTTCAGCCTAATGTAATTTTTTTAATGCTCAAAAGTCTTTTATATATCACCTTGTCATATGTATCTGCCACAACATAGTATATAAGTTTGAATTATTTTAAATTTCCTGTGAACATAAAACTCTAAATTAAATTTTCTTCTGGAATGAATTATCACAATAATTATTAGTAGTACCAATTTATAAAAACAACAAAATATATTATATATTAATAAATATTAAACATAAAAGTACAACCAATCTCATTGGGGATGCATCTGGATGACATGGATGTGGCTACCTCGTTTCAATTAGTTAATGAACCCATTAATGAATGTTACCTCCTGCCAGACTGAAACAGGATTCAGCATTAATTCCATTCCTGTTCATCATTTTTTACAGACGAAAAGGTTGAGAAACTATGCTTGCATAAATAAGTAATTGGGACTAGATGTTACCCAATCGCTTGAACTTGTCCACGTAAGAAACGTCCAAACCTGTAGAGAATTTTAATGAGTTTACTTAAGCCAAACTGACGACAATTGCTGGGAAGTAAAATCCCAACAGGTTGAGAAAATGCCCCTGAGAATGGCAGTTTTGCAGCTTATTTTATACATTAGAATCATAGGAGGAGACGGAAGGAGGGTCACATAAAATTCATTGGTGGTAGATTAACGGAACAGGAGAAAGCAAAGCAGGGAAATCTCTGGGATTGGATAAAAAAAATAAAACGGAGAGACGTACTTCCTTTACACTGGTGTGTCCAGGGTAGTTAATAATTAACACTTACAGCACAGAGAGGTGGTATATGGGGGCAACAAGACAACACTGAGGGGTTCTGTGGCCTCCTGCTCTGGTGCAGAGGTTGTGCCCTGAGGGGTCTGGAAAGAAGGCATTACTCTGACGTTCCAAAGGTGTGTTATCTTAGATGCAAAAAGACAATAGACAGGCTCATTTAAGGTAAAGATTGACATCTGTCGAGGAAGCTACAGCCCTACGACCCAACTACCTGCCATAACCCGCTTTTAGTTAAGAATGCTTCTTTTATGTTAAGATCATCCTATACCGTTACTTTCAGTCTCTGAGTGTGCAGAGCCTGCCATGCTGGCCTCCCTGAGCTTGTCAGGTTTAGTGTGTGGCCCCTTTTTCTTCCACAAACTCCTTCCAAGTTATTTGGCAAAACCCATAAGGTGATACTAACAGTGCCTTCCTTCCTCATGAGATGTTGATGAGTAGATGAGAGAGAGCTTAGTGCAGGGCCGGGCACCTGGGGACAGGCTCATGAAGGGCGGCTTCTAGCTTCTTACTGGCCTTGGTGCAAGCAGAGATCCAGGCGTGCTGCAATCTCCCCGTGCTCCCTGCCCAAGCTTCCCCTCTGTGTTTGTCCCCTCTCCCAGAGGAGGGACCCCACCTTCCACGGCGTGCTGACACCTGCTTTCTGTGTTTGGTTTCTGCAGGTGCGGAGATACTGTTCCCCGAAGGTAACCAGCCCCTCGGAGGAGACCCCACACCTGGCTCGTGTATTTATTACCGTCACACTCTCAGTTACCTCCCTGCTGGCACCTGCCCTCTATTTATTAGCCAATTGTATCCCTGCTGAATGACTCCTCCCTCCAAGACGAGGGGCAGGGAGGGACAGGACCCTCAGGAATTCAGTGCCTTAAGCAGAACGTGAGAGAAAGAAGGCAGCCACAGATCTGTGTGTGTTTCAGCTTGGGAAGAAGCAAGACATGTGGCTCTGTGAGGGGCAAGCCAGGCCCCAGAGGCCCTGGGAGTCTCGAAAGGGCTGGAGAGGGAAGAAAAGATTGGGACCCACCGCCTATTCCTAGGCCTTGGGCTCTGGATGGACAAGCAGCCCTTTGGAAGCTCCTGGCTAGGATGGGGGTGAAGGAGCCTGCTCTGGCCATCACGGCCCCTGCTGAGTGGGAAGGCAGGCAGAGGGCTGGAGGTGTCCTTCGGCTTCCTCTTCCTGGCAGCAGCTCTGCACCCAGTAGAGCAGAACACTCGCCTTTGGAGAAGAGTGGTTGCCTGGGGCCTTTGCCACTACTTGTCCCCTAGATCTCTCTTCACATTTTGCCACTGTTAGTGCTGGGACATTGTTCTTTATGGCCAAGGCATCACCATCCTGCCCCTGGCAGGGACACAGGCAAAGAGGACCCCAGGCTGGACATGGAGCAAGCTGCTCTACGCAGCTGTCTGACTGCCAAGCCAGATTCTCTTGAATAAAATATTCTAGTCTGAAAACAGCTTCTCCGAGGGAGTGTGTCTGCCGGAACAGTGGGTAACAGCTGAAAATGGAAGCAAGACAGAAAAAAAGATCATAGGCCCCAAGGCTGCCCTCGGGGTGGCTCCGGCCTCTCCTGCAGCTTCCTGGGGTGTCCTCTTCCCAGCTGCTAAAGGCAAAACCCTGAGGTCCACTTGTCTCACAATGAAGGGTTCCCAAGACGTAGTCTTGGCCTCAAAGTTGGGGAGCCCAGGACCCACCGCCGCTGAACACTCTCAGATTCAAGAGCCCCAATCCCCTTCCCCTCCCCCAGGCCACCCCTCAGTCCGGTGGCCAGCCCTCTAGACTCTCAGTGAATGGGGGCACCCAGGCTCCTCAGGTCCTGGCCCCAGGGAACTGCGCTGCACATCTCCAGCCTGCTCAGGCTGCCGAGTACAGGGGTCTGTGGATGCTGCCTGATTTCTTCTTCCTTTACCTCTCGTCTTCCTCTGCCTGCCTCCTGAAAGCCTTGGCATGAAATGAAAAAATTATGCTTTTTTTTTTTCTTTTTTCAGTCCAAACCACTTACTATCAGACTCCCATCTGCCTCTTACCTGCAAGATGTGATATTTTATTGTTGTATGTGTTGTGGGAAGGGCAGTTCCCAGTTCTCCCACTGCAGGCTGCTTCAGACAAAGCCACAGGGGCCCAGGAGCAGGCCCGCCTAGGGCTTTGCAGGGAAGCCAAGGATAGTCCAGTGGGGTGAGGTGGCCCTGGCCAGTCAACTGCCCTTGGCGGTCAGGAGGACACTGGTGAGAATGTGCTTCTGGCTGGTGATCACAGAGGGGGTGTGGGCCAGCCGTAGAGGACATGATTTGCAGAAGAAATGCACTTTTCTCTCTTGCTTCTCCATTCTTAGACTGTAGCCATTCTGAGCTGTTTTGCTTTTGGTGGACTGAGAGCTGAGAAGAATACCCCTTTCCCTTGGCCAGGCTATGTTTTGGCCCCAGGGACCCCCCCAGCCCAGTCCCAAGGCTCTCAGCTTCATAAGTTGCATAGAACTAGACAGAGACCAGTGGAGCTCCTGAAAGCCAGAAGCAAAAATCGGTACCCAGC
>NW_006494609.1:3090735-3093921 GCF_000325575.1 Pteropus alecto | reverse complement strand
GTAGGAAATGAGGAAATGAACTGACTGGTCCATTTGACCATATCGGCAATCCTTTCATACCAGTTGGGTCCTACAGGGCCCTTTTCATCTGCAGGGGATGGAGGGGTCTGGCTTCCTCCTCTTCCTGGCAGCAAGATCCAGTGGGGACTAAAACACACAAGGACTTGCTCTCTCAGACCTTGTATTTGAGTGGAGAGCCAGACCATAATCATCTGTTGTCGGATATTGGGTAGACATTATTGTTGCTCAAATTGGTGATTGGACCTAGAGCTAAAAAGGGGTCTTGAGTACCACACACTCTAAAACAAAGAAGAAACAATTTGGAGCTGGACACATCTGCCTAAGGGATTTATTAAGAGATGACTGAAGTAATTCTGCTAGGCCCAAATATCACCTAGTACCCTCTTCCTCAGTCTCTATAAGCAGAAGACCAAGAAGGGGGCAGGGAGGGAGAGGGAGGTGAGATCACTGGAGACCCGAGTGGTTGCTTCCTTCCCCTCTTCTCCCTAGAGCTGGATTTGCCATTTAGATTAGCCCATGTGCTACCTGAATTGGGAACTGGGGGGAATGAAGACCTGAAGAGTAACTGAGGACAAAGATGCCTTGGGGCATCCAGCAAGTTTCCCACAGTTTAGGGGGACACGGTAGAAGGTGAATGGCCATGGGGAGCCTTGCCCATGTTCTCCCAAGGGGGAGGCCTGCAGATGAGGAGACCCCACAGGTTACAGGCTGTGGGTATAGGGTTGGGTCGATTGCTGAATAGGGTATTAGATACAGAGCTGGAAAAGGAACACATCAGGGAACAGTGCTGTGGAGTGGCCCTGTGGTACTCCCACAAGAGATCTGGCACCTGGATGCCTGTCATACCAGGCACAGTCGTGGCTGGAGAAGAAATGGCCACAGCTAAAATGAACTTTCCCCCAATTTCTCCTTCCTGACCCCATGTAAAAGAAAAAAAAAAGGGACTGCGGAGAGGGAAGGGGGGAGAAGAACAAGGGTGGACGACCCTCCCCGCTCCCTTCAGCCAAATCCAGGCCCTGCCTGGGGGAGAAAGAGGTGTTAGATTTAAATTGGATGGACCAGCCTAGATGGGGCTGGACCTTTAATAAATTAACGTGACGGGGACATTAGAAGATCTGCCCAAAATGCTATTAAGATGCAAGAAAAGGAGAATCAACATAAAAGTTCATCTAGAAGAAACAGTGAAGGGGGAAAAAGTGGTTTGTTTGTACTCTCACTGTTTGCTCAATAAGCAAGTTACACATGTAAACAAGGAAATTAATAAGAAAATGTCTTTTTGCCAAAATGTAGTTCTGGCACATTAAAGATGGCCCTGAATTCTTTGACATTTCTCCCCCAAGAGAGGACGCCTCTGTTCCCTCCTCTTGAATCTTAGTTGACCTGAGTCTGCTTTGATCAATAGATTATGGCAGAAGGGACCCTATATTTCCAAGTCCTTTCAAGAGGGCTGGCAGCTTCTGCCTTGGTCTCTTGGAACCCTGAACTACCATGTAAGAAGTCCATCATGAGGTCACCATGTTGGAAAAAAGCCCAAGCTAGCTATACCCCATGTAAAAGAAGAGAGAGAGAGAGAGAACGAGAGAGACAGAGAGAGATTGAGAGACAGAGAGAGGGAGGAGAGAGAGGGGGAGAGATGCTCAGCCAGCTTCCAGTTGTCCTAGGCTCCCAGCCTTTACAGTCATCTCAGCGGAAGCCCCAGACCCCATAGGGCAGAGACAAGCTGTGCCTTGTATGATTTCCTAACACATAAGAATCATGAGATAAAATAATTCCAAATTGTTTGGGGGTAGTTTATTATGCAGCATTAGGGGCTAAATGGAAAATAAGGAAAGGCAATGAGATAGTGTGGGGAAGGTAGTCAGGACCAGGAGGCCATGGAAGGCCTATCTGTGGAAGTGACATTTATGGTGAAGTATGAAGGACAAGAAGAAGTCGGTCATACAAAGATCACTCCAAAACAGAGAACGAGAGCCCTCCAAACAAAAGACACAGCTGATGCAAAGGCCTTAGGAGGAATCCCAGTGTGGCTGGAGCATGACGGGCAGGGAGGAAGGGACATGAGATGTGATTTCAGAGGTGGGCAGGGGCCAGATCATGGAGGGCTTTTTTGGGGTAAGGAGCTTGCATTTTGTTATAATGTGACAAGAAACCATTGGAGGGTTTCAAGCAGGGGAATGAAGTGATATTACATACATTTTTGAAAGATCACTTTGCCTTCGGTGTAGAGGATGGACTCTAAGAGCACATGACAAGAGGCACAAATACTACTTACAAGGCTGTAGCAGATCCAGGCAACCAATTGGAATGGCTTGGTCTAGGAAGAAGTACTGGGATGGAGAGATGTAGAGAGCTTTGTCTTAATTATGCACGTGGGCTGATTACCCTGATCATTCATTCACTCGTGAGCATTTTTTTTTAATTTACTAGGGCAAGGCAATCTGTAGTAGATATATGTATGAGGGGGCAAAATATATTAGCATGTGAATGTCTTCCAGTTTCCCCATTTACTAAAGAAAATCCCATTCTGCAAGAAATAGGGAGAATAGGAGAGAGGTCTTAGCTGAAGAGACTAAGTTGATCTACCTAAGAACTAAGAGAGAGAAGGCAAGTTGAGAAAAGGAAATAAAAAACCTCAATACTGATCTACAGAAAGAGCTTCGTTGTGGAGATTCTGATCATTTAAAACAATCTGGGGAGTGAAGGAAGTGTTTTGGGAAGTGCTGCTACACTTTCCTTCATGTTGAATGCCCTCATGTTCTTCGAGAGATGCTCTCTCGGTGAGACACTAGGCAGAGACCAAGCCCAGTGGAATACTTGGATTAGCTCGGGTTACACAGAGATAGATAAGACATTGTCTCTGATCTTAAAAACTTAGTCAAAGGAATCAGATATGCACAGGTGATTATAAAAGCGGGAAAGAAGGCTACAAAGCTTAAGCAAAGGCAGATGAAGTGCTACTAAAGAAATCTGAGACATCCGAGATGATTTACACATGGGGAAAAGCAGGGCTGGCTTTGCTAAGTCGGTGGCATTTGAGCTGTGACTTAAGGAATAGGTAAGATCGAGTGTGGGGAAATGGCTGGGGAAGGCATTTTAGGGGGAGGCAACCCGTTAACAAAGACCCAGAGGTAGAAACCCTATAGCCGTGTAGTGATTCTCAAATGA
>NW_006494609.1:3076538-3090712 GCF_000325575.1 Pteropus alecto | reverse complement strand
CGATGCTTAAGGTACGTGAAACAGACGAGTGATGGATGAGGCTGGAAGGTAGGCTGGGCCCCGGGTGCCATCCTAGGCAGTTAGAGCTTTTCTAGGCAGTGGGAGGCACTGAAATTTTTTAAGCAGGAAAAATTTTTAAGCAGGAGAATGATATGATCTTGGAATTCAAAGCTGAAAGAAAATTTACAAATAATCTATTTCCGCCTCTTTATTTTGTAAGTGAAGAAGCTGAGGCCCAGGCTTACCCTAAACCACGAAAGTAAAGAGAGCCAGAATTTTAAAATTTAGCAGTATGTGACTGAAATGGAATCAAACCCAAATTGGTCTCCAAAGCCTGCGCTCTCTACCCCTCACTACATGGTCACATGGTCTCCTCCTCAGGATGGAGAGCGGAGGAGAGGAGGAAGTGGGGAGAACTTTTCCAAGCCTGAGGAGCAGGCCAGACATCTGTGAGGTGCATTGGATGGGTGGACAGAAGGGTCTCCTCCACAAACTCTGGTGGGAAATCAAGGCTCCAGACAGGGCAGTAACAGGGCAGAGCCTTGGCGTGGAAAGGTAGATGTCAGCACTAGAGCGCAGCAGCTGTTTTCCTAGGGAAGGCTGACCCTCCACTTTCCTGAGGGAAGACTGGAGTGCTCTCCTTCGCCCCGACATTGGCCGCGACGGAGGCTGATGCAGGCCTGGCCCCCGGGAGCAGTCTGTGGGCTCCAGGCCAAAAAGATGGTGTGTTTCTAGTCCCTGAGGTAACTTCATTGCCATGGAAACCACCAGGCAGGACAGTCGGTCAGGGAGGAGGTCGAGGGCTTCCCTTCAGAGCTGGACCCGCTCCCTATTCCTCTCACCGAGAGGGTGTTACCTAGGTAACAGGGAGAGGGTCATGTCGCCATACTGACCCTTCATTGAGGTATTCTGGAGACGCAGCCCCTGTCCTCAGTCAGACTCAAAGTAGAAGAGACCCCTATCCGCATGCTCTAAGGCTTCCACTTTTCCTTTTCTCTCCTTTAAGGCCCCTGCCCCCCACCCCCACCAGCAGTGAGCCTGGGCCACCCATGAGTCACCATATGGGCAGCACGGTAAGGGAGGTCTCTGTGCTCACACAGCCCAGGCTGCCAGCGCTGGCTGTTTACAGACATATGACCGCCTGACACCCCTAGCAGGGGTCTGCGGTTTAGACTGTAACGGTGATATCCCTCTCTCATTGAGCTCTTTATCCCTTTCAAAGCTGTCTCTACCAAAATCCTCTTTTGAAGCCCAGGACGCCTTCTCACTCGCCAGACAAGTTGGAAGAAAGTACTGAGAGGGCGAGACATCTACCCAAGGAATTTCAGCCCGGGAGGGCAGGGGGCTGACAGCTGGCCACGGCTGCCACACAGCCAGGCAGAGCTGAGGCCTGGAAGGCTCTGATTCACTTGCGGACCCAGGGCCACCCTTGCGAGGTCATGGCGGTCATCGTGCAGGAGGGAGGACCCAGTCAGAATCTGGGGGCCGACCTGGAGCTGTCTTTCTGGGTCAGTTGGAAATACAACTTCTCACCAGACATGGGGAGGTAGAGGAGGGAGTAGGACTCCTCTCACGACCAAGTGCCGAGTCCAAACCCAGGAGACTCTGGTGCTCTTGGAATCCTGCAGAAACCAGCCCTGGCCAATCAGGATGAGCTCCAGCCCCAAAGTCTCCACAATGGGCTGTTTCATATCTTGGTATAGGTATAGACTTGAATGTCATCCTTGCCCTTTTCCCTAAGAATAAAATGTCCCATTCTCTCAGGAAAAGACTATGTGGCTATAACAACAAGTAACTCTTAGAATCACTTAATAAACCTGGTTTACATGACCGCTTGTTTCAGTAACCCTGGTCCATGTGCTCAATCAGTAATAACCTACCTTCTGAAAATAATCAGTCAGCAACAGCCTCACTCAATTGACCCTGCTTCTAGGTCAACCGACTCGTAAATACTCTGAAAATTGACCCATCCCTGAACTCCATGCTTCCCTGAAGCCTATATGAGACTCTCTCTGCTTTACTCAGAGACTGTGCCTTGCAAGTACAGCTCTCCCTTGTATAAGCAAGCAGTAAATTCAGCCTCTTGTTGCAGATATTAAATGGTTACATCTTTCTTTATTACTTCCTCCCCCAAATCTTTCTTATAGTCTATCACAAAAATTCTTCCAAAATCCAGGGAACGAGCAACATACTTTTTTCAGCTTTGGTATAAAGTTCACCTATGCTGGGGCCGGAAGCCTCTTCCTTCTCCCCCACATCCCAGCTCCATCCTGGATCCACATAAAGCATCCACAAGACAGACAAACCTCTCTTTTGAGGAAGTGAATCACCTCTCTTGGCATAATTTTTATCACGTTGCATTATGTCAAAAGCCTCCCGCCCACCACCACCAGGCATGAAGACAGGAAGAGATGAAGGAGATATGCTGTCACATATATTTCACTTCTGATACCAAAAAGAGATAGTAACATGCTTATTATTTTAGAACTTGCCTTTTTAATTTAATATATTGTGGACATTTCTTGTGACATGAGATATTCTTCTACAATGATTTTTTAAGTACATCGCATCATTTTTAATTGCATTGCATCATTTGGCTATCCCAAAATTTGACCAATTGATCTATTGTTTGGATATTTAAATTCTCTTTTTTATTGTTGTTATAATAAACAATGTCGTGACTAATATCCTTATTATTGGATATGTCTCTGTGTGTAGAAGTCTCTCCCGCCATAAAAATAACAAGAGCAACAAAAATCAAACCCATCCCTCGATTGCGCATTCTCCCTCCAGGTGCTTCCCTATCTTGCTCTGGGACTTCAGATCCACGTTTTGAAAGTTTTCTACACCTTCAGTCTCTTGGCATTTCTACTCACTATCATAACACAGCCCTGCGAAAGTGATTCCAGAGATTTCCATGGTGCCAATCAGCACTTCCAATTTTCATCTTACTCGGCAGCGCACACTGTTCTTAAAATTAATCCCACCATCCTTTCCTCAGCCTGGCAGCCTCCATGAGTTCTGACATCTGCCCATCTCTCCGGCCTCATCTCATGTCATGCCCCCTGTTTGTTTAAGCTCGAACACACTTGTCTTTTCTGAGTTCCTGGAATTTGTGGTGCCCCCTCAGGGCCTTTGCTCATGCTGCTTCCTCTGCCAGGAAATCCTTCTCCACCTCCCACACCCAACCTCTCAACCTTGCTGACTAACAAACATGCATCATCCATAACTCAGCTCAAAGGCACTTCCTCAGGAAAGAATCCCAAACACCCCTCCCCATCAAACTGGGTCTAGTGCACCATTAGAGGCTTATGAAGTACTGCCTACTTCCTTATTGCACTAATCACTATATTCTGAAGAAATAATTATATAATTACATGTATATAATTTAATATATAATTTTTAAAAATAAATTTTAACATCGCAAATAATATATCACTTTACTTTGTTCTTTAAAGACATAGGACATTACAGGTATGCAGAGCTTTATTTGACCGCTGCCTGCTCCCTTCCCCAAATCCGGGTCCACTTGCTGGATAATACCAGTTAGGAGCTTCACATGAGTCAGCATAGTGGTCCAGAGCTTGGGTTTTGGAGCCAAACTTCCAAGGTCTGATGCCTAGTGCTCCTACTTCCTAATTGTATACGCTTAAGCAAATTACTTAATCTCCCTCTGCCTTAATTTTATCATCTGTAAAGAAAGGATTAATAATAGTAACTAATACTTTAGTTTTAAGATTTACATAGGCTTTTCCATGTTAAGTGATTCGGATAGTGCCAGGCTCATTGTAAGTACTGAATACAGATGTGAACTATTACTATATGTGATGGTCAATTTTAAGTGTCAACTTGACTAGGTCAAGGGGTGCCCAGATATTTAGTTAAACATTATTTTGGGGTGTGTCTGTGAGAGTGTTTCCAGATGAGATTAGCATTTTGAATGGGTAGACTGAGCAGAGCAGCTCGCCCTCCCCAATGTGGGTGGGCATCGTGCAATCCATCGAGGACCTGAATGGAACAAAAAGGTGGAGGAAGTGAGAATCTGCCCTCTCTGCCTGATTGAGCTGGGACATTGATTTTCTACCCTTGGACTGGGATTAACACCATTGGTGCTCCTAGTTGCCAGGCCTTCAGATTCACACTGGAATTATACCACAGGCTTTTCTAGGTCTCCAGTTTGCAGACGTCAGATCGTGGATCTTCTCAGCCTACATAATTGCATGAGTCAATTTCTTATAATAAGAAATCTATCTATCTGTCATCTATCATCTACCCATTCCATCAGTTCTGTTTCTCTGGAAAATCCTGACTAATATACTATAATATATAGGTAATATATAATATTATTTTATGTGTGTACTTTAAAAATGGAAATATAAATGGCACATCATAGGTAGCATTTGGGAACTGTTTTTACTCAACAATATTTTTATGAGATCTCACATGTTCATACACATAGATTCAGTTCTGGTTCATTCTTTTAAAATGCTGAATAATAATAATTCAATATTTGAATATATCACATTTTATTATCTCATTTCATATTGATATTCCATAAGTATTAGATTTGGAATCTTCTCCAATTTTTGATACTACAAACAATACTGCAATGAATATCCATATATATCCTTATGTATCCTAGCGAATGTTTTTCTAGATTAAATATCTAGAAGTAGAATTGATAAGTCATGACTTATGTGTATTTTCGCTTTAAATGGTTCTGATAAATCATCCTCCAAAATGTTCTAATTTGCATCTCCCTCTCCATCAGGAATATTTAATAGGCACTTTCCACCTGAAGATCATGCTGATACTCTTGGACACTTTCTTCTAAACGTTTGTGTTTTTTTAAATTATTACTTAGAAATTTAAACTGAGATTTATTTTCATATATGATGTGAAGTAGAGATCAATTTTCTTCCATAAGTTAAGTCAATTGTCCCAACATTTCTCATGAAGAATTCATCCACTGGTTTGAAATGCCTTCTTTATCCTAAGTCAATTCTCTTTATATGCAAGAGTTCGTTTAGGGGCTCTATTTTATTTTTATCATCTATTTATGTGCACTAATGCCAACTGTTTTAAAAACTGCAACTTTATAATATGTCTTTTGATCTGGTAAGGCAAGCTTCTAACCACCACCATTTGTTCTTTTTCAAGGGGCTATCATTGCACATTTATATATACTGTTAAAATGACATGAGATATTACGTATCTATATGTCTATGTGTTTATTATTGGTTTTCTCCATTAGAATGAAAGCTCCATTAAGGCTTTTTGTTTGTTTGTTTGAGTTATTCACCACCATATCCGCAGTGCCTAGAACAGTGTCAGATCCATAGTAGGTCTTCCATAAGTTTTCGTTAAGTGAACGAATAAACAAATTCTAGAAGTATCCTGTCAAGTGCTGTGAAGAGTCCTTTGGGTATTTTGATTGAAATTGCATTGAAGTTTTAAATTAATTTAGGGAGAATTGACATGTTTGCAGTGGTAGTCATCCTATTAGTGAACACAGCACTTCTCCATTTATTTGGGTCTTTTTTGTGTCTTTCAATACAATTTTACTGTTTTTCCCATGAAGGTCATATATTTATAATTAGTTTATTCTTAAGTATGTCACGGTTTTAGTTACAGTTTTGTTGAATGGGATTTTGTCACAGTTTTGGTGAATGGGATTTTAAAATTATTACATTTTCAAATTGTTATTGTTGATACATAGGAAATCTCTTGATTTGTAAATATTGATCTAGTGTCCAGCCACTTGCTGAACTCACCAATTATTGCTCTAGGTTTTCATTACTTCATCACAAATAATGGCAATTTGGCTTCTTCCATTCCAATCTTTAAACTTCTTGTTTGATTTTAGTTTTCTGTTGTGTTAATTGCAACTTCCAGTACGTTGTTGAAAAGTGGAGATATTGGTTCATTTCTGACTGTTCATACCATTCAAGATAGACCAAGGTATGCTGCAGTAACACAATAAAAATTTATTTCTCTCTTACACTTCATGTCCAACACAAATCATGGAGCAGAGAGGAGTTCCTTATTGGTGTTTCTCAGAGACTCAGGCTGATGGAAGCTCTATGCCTCTATGGGTGTGTACTTCTGTGATAACTATGGCAGAAGAATTATGGACTAGCTTTTGCAGCTTCCATCCTGAAGGAACTCGTCTTATCCACCAGGATTCCAAAGCAAGTTCCATGGCCAAGCCTAACTTCCAAAGTAGATAGAGAAATGTGATCCTACCATATGCCAGAAGGACAACAGGCCCGTGGGAATGCTTCTAAAGCTCCATCATTACATGTTGTGTAAGTTACATTACACATGCTCTGTTTCTGGTAGATAACCTTTTTATCAAATTAAGAAGTAAGTTCATGAGTTTATTTAGGTTTTGTTAAGTAAAGAGTTTGTCCTTATCATGAATGAGTGTTAAATTTTATCAAATGGTTTTATGCCATCTGTTTGATGTGCAAGTGTTATTTTTCTCCCTTGATTTGTCAAGGCATTTAACATGTTGTTTGCCTGCCCAGAACATTCTTTCCCATTCTTCAGAGCTCATTCATTCATTCATTCAGCAAATATTTATTGAGCAATACTATGTGCCAAATTCTGTTCTAGGCACTTGGGATACATCAGTGAATAAAACAGGTACAGACCCTTGCCCCGGCCTCTGCCCCGGCCCCTGTCCCCACCCACCTATTCCCAAACTTCACCCCTTCCCCCAGCGCTCTGCTTTGCAGACCCTGCGTCTTTAAGAACCGGCAGAAGCCACCCAGGCGCTGATTGGTGGTTTATTCTAACGGATAGAGGATGAGCTCATCTGTAGCCAATGGCCAGGCTGCACCCGGCCAGACTCTGCACCTGGCTGGTCCGCGCAAAGCCAAGGTCCGAGGTGCACGGTACCCCACAGGGGCGAAGGGGCGGTGGCGGCAGTGGTAGCTCCTGGCTCGGGCAGGTACGGTGTTTGTCCTGCTCCTCATCATCCCTCATCCCCTAGGCGAGGATGCCCCCTACTCTCACTCCCCCAGCCGGTCTTCCTCGGCCTGACCCCCGCAGAGTGATGCCTCTTGTGAGCTGGGGACTCTGCAGGCTGGACGCACGATTTCCGTGTCCGGGCGTGGCCATGCTGCTCTGCCCCGCAGGACCCGGCCGGGTGGGGTGGTCCTGAGGCTGGGACCTGACCAGAGCGGTCCAGCCTATTGGTCTTGGCATCCCTGACACAGGCCTCAGGGCTGCATGTCCTGGGTGGCTGGGCATACTTACAGCTCCCCGCTGGCCCTGGCATGTGGATTTCCCTTCCCGCCCCATCCCCATCCTGCTCTCTCTCCTCTCTTTCTCCACGGAGACAGAAATGCCCTGAGGTTAGAAGTCGGGTCCTGCCCCTTCCCAATGGGGCCACAGAGAGCAAAGGTGGCCCTGCAGTGAGGGGCAGAGGCGGCTCTGCTGGCCTCTCTCTGAGCCCTTTCCTTTCCTGCAGCCACTTTTCTATCCCTTTAGCCACTTGTGTCTCACCGCTCAGGAAGGAACTGCTCTCAGGTCCTTGGAGGCCACGTGCCTCCTGGCTTTCTCAGAGAGAGCCAGAAAGACAAAGCCATCCTGTCCCTAGGGCTGGGTCCACCCTGCCTTGACTCCTCTAACTCTGTCCAAAATCTGCCACTCAGTCATTTCACTTGCCCCCATGCTCTAAGACCTGGCCTTGTGCCCAGCTCTCTGCTGGGCTCTGTGGGGGTTCCTCACTCCTGACCACACCGACCTCTGCACTAAGGGAAACAAAGCAGGGACAATCCATTCTGTTTGGCGCTGAATCCTGAAAGATAAATGAGATTCCTGTAGGGCAAGCAGGGAGGGGAGAACAGGCAGGATGGAGGGAACAGTGTGAGGTATGGCCTTTGAGCCCAGAGCCCCTGCCTTGGCCTCAGAGTGTAGCCTCCAAATGTTTCCTGTCCACTAGACACCGGTTTGCCCTATGAAGGCCCCATGAAGGCAGCTCTGGATCAAGACTATCTACAGCACTTTCCAGCGCTCAACACATAGTAGATGCTCAAGAAATACTTGTTGAACTGAATTGGAATTGAAAGAAGGAGCCCCAAGCGTGTTATTATCCTATTAACACCGCTTTGGAAAGATCTGGCTCAGTGAAGGGACTTTACCCACATTAGCTCTGATCCCTCCAACCCTTGGAGGTGAGTGTTAGTCTCTGAATATTCAGTGGAGGAAACCAGGGTGCAGATGGGGTGTTGTTCCCCGCTGGGTCCTCTCTACTGCATCTTTTCGTTCCAGGTCACAGTCATAGGGCAGCAGCCATGAGCCTGGTGGCCTGCGAGTGCCCGCCCAGCCCTGGCCAAGAGCCTGAGCCCTGCTCACGAGTACGGTCCCAGGCCCACACGTATTTGGAGCAAATTCGCAACCGGGTGGCTCTGGGGGCACCTGACATGACCAAGCGTGACTACCTGGTAGATGCAGCCACACAGATCCGGCTGGCCCTGGAGCGCGATGTTGGTGAGGACTACGAGGCAGCCTTCAACCATTACCAGAATGGCGTGGACGTTCTGCTACGAGGCATGCACGGTGAGGGCAGAAGGGCCAGCTCAGGGCTCGTCCCGTCGTCGTCCATCTGTGCGCGGTGAGCGGGGCTCTGCTGGCCCTGCAGGACCTCTGTGAAAGATAGTAATAATAGCTAGCACTTAATGAATAGTACCTACATGCCAGGCCCTTGTCTAAGGGTTTTACCTATATTAACTCATTTGAGCCTCACGGTAACAGAAGATACTATATGTGTTGTTGTAGGTGGTGCCTCGTATATAGGATCTATTTTTATTCCAGTTTTCCAGATGAGGAACCTGAGTCACAGGGCAGTGAAATAGCTTGCTTAAGGTTTCATAGCTATCGAGTGGCAAAGCTGAGGTTTAACAGTTTTCACACGAGAGGCAGTGTGCTTGACCCACTCTTCTGGCCTGGCCCTGGAGCTGGGCTGTGCCCCTGCCCTCTGGGGGTTGCATTATAATGGGGGGAGACCGATGGGTTGATGATGGACAATTGTAGTCCCAGATGTGAAGAGCAATGAGGAGGAAGTGAAGGGAGGGAAACTGAGTCTAGGCTGAGGGTGATCATGGTTCCCAGCCTCTCCTGCCATCTTCCTTCCTCTTCCCCTGCTGGTCTCCCACCCAGAGGAAGGGCTCAAGAGCAGATGTAGGGCCAGAATCTGCTGGCCAGCCTCAGAAATAGGCACTCTGTCTCCACAGAGTGGAAGACAGAGGGTGGGCAATGGGACTTGGAACACCAGCCTTCCAAGACTGTTGTGGGGTCAGGGGTGAGTCCTGGTGAACCTTTCCCCCTCACAGTCGACCCCAACAAGGAGCGATGCGAGGCTGTAAAGCTGAAAATTACCAAGTACCTGCAGCGGGCAGAAGAGATCTTCAACTGCCACCTGCAGAAGACACTGGGCAGCAGAGCCAGCCCTGGCACGGTGAGGAGACCCTCCCCAAGGGCCTGAGAGTGCTGAGGGGGAGAGCTGAGGCCCCCACGCCCACAGGCCAGCAGGGCAGGGCGGGCAGTGCTTCGTGCCAGGGCTGCCCCCACTCTCGTCCTCCTTCTGGCTTCCTCTCTCTCCCACACCCTCCATAGTTCATTCATTTTCAGACACTTAGTGAATCATCTCCAGTCCAGTCTTGCACCTTCATGGAGTATACACACACATCTCCCCACCCTCACACACAGCTCATACACATGCTCACATGCGTACACACTCCAAGGCTCCCAGGTCCGTTTGCGTTTGAATGGGCTGCAGTGAGTACTTGTAGCAGACACAAATATCGACACATGCACACACACACACGAATGCATGCCTACATACATGTGCACAAATGCTTTCCCCGTGTGGCTTTTCCTAACCTAGTGGGTGATGAAAATGCATGCACACTTCTCATGCCTACAGGAGTGCACAAGCACGTACACCCACCCCTCCTTGGCTCACTGCATCTTGCAGGGTTGCTTTTCCCCAAAGCAGGTGTCTGGGCCTCATGCCTTGGTTTTTAAGGCATGTTCCCTGAAACCTACATGTTCCCAGGGCATTTTCCCAACCCGAGAGCATCGCCTCCTGTGAACGGGGCTTTCGAGAATGGGTTTTTGAAGCTCCCCTGAGCCTTGGAGGAGGGCTGGGTGGAGGCTGAGCAGAAGGCAGCATGGCCAGCGTGGACCAGCATGGGTCCCTTGCCAGTTGGGGCCAGCTTCTCTGCTCAGCCTGTTCTTGTGAGGTGAGGTCGGCCATTGGCCCATCCTTGCCTGCTGTGGCCACCGCTCTCCTGGCATTCAGAGTCCCTTCACACCCTGGTGAGAAGCAGTGGCTGAGGAGTGGGCCCTTAGGCCATGTGGCCTGTCTCCCACCTCTGCAGGGTTTCAGCAGCCTGAGGCTCCGGCCCATTCGCACACTGAGCTCCACCCTGGAGCAGCTGAGGGGCTGCAGGGTGGTTGGGGTCATCGAGAAGGTGAGTGAGCAGAACCTGTGGTCTGAGAGGAGATGGTGTGTGGGATTGGGGGTGGCGAGTGGGGAGAGGGAGCAGAAACCTCCTCTCCTCTAGAGGGGGCTAGAAAGGGGTCCAGGGTAGGAGAGCAGCTGTGTCCAGTGGTTCCCCACACCTCCTCACCCCAGCACACACCAGTCAGGTCCCGGGAAGGAAACTGGGAACAGAAGAGGCAGACACTCCCTCTCCACAGCCCTCCAGCTCAGGCACAGTGGTTTGAGAAGCTGTGTCTGCGGCATGTTGCCAGCACTCACTGCCTGGTTCACTCCCACAGGACCCCCTCAACACTCACTCTGTACCCCAGGGCTGCAGCCCAGAGTCTCCCTACCAAGCACAGCCAAGAAGTTCCTGTGGCAGGAATATGCTCCTCTCCAGAAACCTGCCCTGCAGAGGGTCCAGGCTGGCCAGTGCACATCCGGGGTCTTAAAAACTCTACCCTTTCTCCACTGGCACCCCACCCTCATCCTGAGCCCTTCTGGGACACTTTCCCTTAATTCAGGGCAGACAGGAAGATAGGATCTGACATCCCAACCCATAACTGGGACACTCATTAAAGTGGGGGGCGTCTGGACAAACAGTTGGGCCAAATGAGGTTGGAGCCAATATTCAATTGCCCTCTTCCCCAACCCAGGGACGCCCAAGTCGTCACTAAAGCAGTTCTTTCTCAAAGTGGCTGTTTATCAGAATCACCTGGGAAACTTCCTAAAAATACAATTGCCTGGGCCCCACCCCAGGCCTGTTGAGTCAGAATTTCTAGACTTGAGCCCAGTATTTGAATCTGTAATTCAAATACTCAAAGGAGATTGTGATAGGTCTGGAGGCCATAGAGAAAAGAAGGCCAGGGTGTGCTTCCCCACAAGCCAGAGGATGAAGTGCTGTCTGGGCCGAGCACAGCATTGCCACAGGCAAATCCCTTCACCTCTCTGAACACTGGTTGCCTTGCCTGCAAGTGGGGTGAGAATCCTCCCCGCATGAGGTGATGTGGAAATTGAAAGGCAATAATTTTTGAGAAAGACCTGGCACATGCTAAAACATTTGATGCATGTTTGATAGTTCTAAATGTTAGTGACAAAAGTGAGTCAGAAGGCCTGCAGGCTTCCTGTCCCCCCAGCCTTGCTCAGGCTGCTACTCCCAGGTCCCTGGAACGACCCCCGTCTGTCAGCAAGGCCCAGCCAGCTTCCATCTGTGCAGCCCCACCCTCCCATTGCACTAGTCCATGTGGCTTGGGCGCGGTGTGACTGCCACCCTACATGGGACCCCACTGAACCACAGGCATTGTTGAGAGAAGAGTTTTGGGTCAAATAAGTTTGGGAAATAGTGAGTTAAAGTTACCTCACTTTGTTTTTTTTTTTAATTATAGGAGTTTTCAGAGCTTTTAGGATGCAGATGTACACACCATGAGTTTCCAAGAGGAAGATCTATGACAGAATTCCCCTAATTTGTTTAACCCCAAGACATGCATATGCGAAGCATTTTCAGATTCCGGTATTCTGAGGCCTGTGCATATGGAAAGCACAAATTAAGGCCAAGCCCAACTATTCTGCCTTGAGATTGCCCTTCTTTCCTTTTTTACCCTTTCTTGGGCACTCAACTTACCTACTCCACCTCCGTCCTGAGATCCCTCTTCCTTTTCCTGCATCATTCCCAAGCCGGGTACACCAATTTCCCCAAATTAGGAGAGGTGTTAGGGCTGCTGGGCTCAGGTCCCTGCAGCTAGGTCTGGATGTGCTGTCACAGAGTCCCATTCCACAGTTCTGCCCAGGCAGATCCGGGCTGGAGGGCAGTGCCGGCCAGCAGCCACGCAGAGCCAGGAAGGAGCAAAGGGCTGGCTCAGGAAATCTTGAGTCCCTCCAGAGATGCACGGTTGTCAGGGTGGGGATCTCTAGGGGCTGAAGAGATACTGGCAGGCACAGCACGTGGCAGGGAACAGTGAGGTGGGTGGGTCAGGGACTAGGTAGGCAGTTGGCCGGAATACCCAAGGGTCTGTTCTCAGGGAGCATGGGAGCCTGGGAGCCTGATCCAGGAGCCAAGCTCTAAGTCAGGGATGGGGAAGAAAAAGAAGGTCATCCAAGTCACATCTTGTTTTTTTGGCTCAAACACAGGGGTGTTTTTTATTATTATTATTATCATTATTAGTTACCAACATTTAAAAGTTGGCTGGTTTCACATAGAAGTCCAGATTTCCTGCTTCTCCTAAAAACTTGAAAGATCTGGAAACGCTGGCTCACATTCCCGCTCAGCAGCAAGGAGTGGAGGATGGACTGCCTGCTTTAATGGGGCACCAGCCCTCCAGTTTGCTCCTTTTCCCACGTTCCCCGCTTGGCTCACATTGCCTGGCCTTTGTGGACTCTGGAGTTTACAAACCTGTTTGAAATTTTTAGGATCGTTTTTTCCATGAGAGATTCTTCCTGGGGTTTTGATACTTTGGGAATTTTTAAGGAAAGGGTTAATGTGTTTCACCAAAGCTTTAATTGTCCCCACTTCCCAAAAACTCAGTGAGTTTGCTTAAAAAAAAAAAAAAATCACTTCTTAAAAAGGTGAGAGCAGGCACCCAGAACTACATCCCACCATCACAATACCAACACTCAGCTGACATTCGTAGGGCACATTCCTATTTACAAAGTGTTGCATTAAATCTCCTCAGTCACCCTAGGGAAAAAAGGATTACACTGTGCAGTCCAGTCCAGTAGTCACTGGCCACATAAGACTGTTTAAATTAAAGTCTACAGCTATGCCACCCTGAACAAGCCCGATCCCGTCTGATCTCCGAACCTAAGCAGGGTTGGGCCTGGTTAGTGTTTGGATGGGAGACCACCTAGGAAGACCAGATGCTGTAGGCATAAAAAGTTTTTTAAAAAAATAAGGGATTGTAAACTGACAAGGTCCTTGCAATCTGTGAGGTCAACCAAAGTTTGCCTCGCCTAAAAAATAATTAATTAATTAATTAATTTAATTAAAATTAAGTATTCCGTTTCTCAGTCACACCAGCCACATTTCCAGGGCTCGATAGCCACGTGTGGCCAATGGCTTCCCTATTGGACAGTGCAGATATATGTTTCATTCACGGCGAACGTTCTATTGGAAAGTGCTGCATTTTAATAATTGTCGCACAGAGAATGAAACCGAGGTTCGTAGAGGGCATGTGACTAGCTAGTGCTCTATCTCTCATAACAATGAGCCAAAGAGGAAGGGGACTTTTTGTTCAGTTGGTTTAATAGGAAAATACCCCGCTTTGCTACATTTTTGAGATACAATGAAAGAGAAAAGAGTTTAAAACAAACAAAAATCCCACACCATTCTACCTAACTCCAAGAAAATTACCTTAATGTTTTGGTCTCATTCTTTCTAGATAGGTAGGTTTTAATATATATATTTTAAATACACTCGTTTCAATGTACTGATCGAGTTTTTATTCTCTGGCTTCCCCAGCCTTCATTTCTGGACTGTGTAATGAGAGGGCCCAAGACAAGGTGGCAGGGAATCCCACTTGGCAAAGGACAGTGGGGAATTATCCGGGTGTCAGTACTTGTGGGAAACTGTTCCCCTGAATGACCCCAGAGTTTTCTTTTTCAAACATTGCGCAGATTTGGTCAAGGAGCTGGAATGGAGCCAGGCTGAGTTCTGTCTTTGGCTGTTGGAGGAGAGACCTCTGGT
>NW_006494609.1:3061325-3076497 GCF_000325575.1 Pteropus alecto | reverse complement strand
CCCCGGCGCCACACAACCCTCCGGTACTCAGCTAGTCCACTGCCTTCATTTCCCTGATGATGGGAACACTGAGGCCCAGAGGTAAAGGAATGTGCCAAGGTCACCCTGTTGAGCCCCCAGTTGCAGTGAAGTTTCCAGGCTCTGGCATCAGCCAGCCCTGGATTCAAATCCTGACTCTACCACTTTTGAGCCAGTGAGACTGTAGGTAATATAACCTTTCTGAACCTCCATTTCTTCATCAATAAAAAGGGTCACTAATAACATTCACCTGGTAGGGCGGTGGGAATAAAATTAAATAATCTATATAAAGCGCTTAGCACAGAGTAAGTGCTCTCTAGCTAGTGTGGGGCTTCTCTACAATATCATCATTGTCGTAGTCATCATCATCACGTCAGATTGTTGAGGGCATGTTATGTGGCAGGCACAGGCTGCTGCTCTGCTTGAGTTGTCTGCTTTATTAGAGTCCTCTTGTTGACCTTCTGAAGGAAGTTTTACCATGACTCCATTCTGCAGTTAAGAAGAACAAGGTTCAGAGAGGTGATGTGACTTGGCAAATGTAATGATTGGCATCCTCACAGCCTTCACATTCGCAAAGGACCCTCCCACTTTTGGCCCCCACAGGCCAGTGATGAGAGAAAGGGGCCTTTGTAATTACTGTTTTGTAGGTGAGAAAATCAAATCACTCGCCCAAGATCTAAACCTTGATCCTAGGCTGCGGGCTTCATCACTGCCTAGTTGCCAGGCCTCAGGGCTGGACTCCCACCACTGGGAGTGTCTGTAGGGCAGGCCAACAGTGAGGGAGTCACAGCACCAGGGCAAAAGTCTTGCCCCCCACATGCTCCTCGTCTGGGCAGATTTTTCTCCTTTCCCACCCCAGTGTACCTGGCTTGCCCTCTCCTGTGCCTGGGGTCCGTCCCTGCCCACCACGAGATGACTCAAGGGCCCAACTCCAAATAAAACCCTGTCCCAGCAGTTGGCAGACCGCTGCCTCTAATCAAAACCAACAAGAGGAGTGGGCTGCTCTCCAAAGACAGCTTCCAGAAAGAGTGGGCGGCATGGGGAGAGACCTGAAGGAGAACTCCAAGCCCGGGCGCTCCAGGCACGGCTTGGCCCATGGGTGACCTCGAGCCACACTCTGAGAGCCTCAGCTCCCTCACCTATAAAATAAAAGATCAGAAGAGGTAACTGGCTCTGAGGCTGCTTCCCCCGCTGACGCCCTCAGACTCTGCAGGATGGCCTACTCACCACACATGTGTGAAGCATCTACGACATCCCCGTGCTGTGCAGGGCTCTGGGAAAACAGAACTAGACAGTGTGGTTCCTGCCCTCCTGGGCTCACAGAGCAGTGGGGAGCCAGGAAATTAGACGCTCCTCTAAGGGTGACTCTGGAGAGCACTGGAGACAGATTAGAGCCCCAGACCAATCTGAGGGTTGGGAAGGCTTCCTGGAGGAGGTGGGACTTGAACTAATACCTGCAAGTCTAAGAAGGATGGATGAACAGGACAGGATCAGTGTCAGTTTTGGGGGTGGGGGACATACTCTGTACCACCGAAGCCTGCCCTCGCTGCCCTGCCCTTGGAGTGAGTCTGCCTCAGCGGAGGAACCTGGTCTGGGGCCAGGGCCATGGAGCCCCAGGAACTAGCGTGTGCCTTGACCAGCGCCTCCTGGACCTCGGCAGGTGCAGCTAGTCCAGGACCCAGCGACCGGAGGGACCTTCGTGGTGAAGGCAGGTGCCACCCAGCTTCCTGACGTTCTGCATTCCCCCTTGGGACTTTCTCAGAGCTCCTGGAAACCCCAAACCTCTGGGGAACCCCCTACCCAGAACCTGTATCTGAATCTCATGCATCCTCCAAATCCAAAAGCCACTTGTCCTGCCCTGAGCATGCCCCTGTCTCCTAGACACATACCTACTGCCTCCTCCATGGCCCGGGGGGTGGAGGGCCTAGATTCTGTGGTGGAAACAGGACTGAGGGCCAGCTCCAACCCCGCATCCTGTTGCCCCTGAAGCTAGGCCTCTCATCTTCCCTGGCAGAGTAACTTCTGGCCTGTCCTCAGCTGATCTGCCTGCCCTGCCCCCTCCGCAGAGCCTGTCCAGGTGCCACGTGGCGAGCCAGGAGCGGCTGACCATCATCCCACATGGTGTCCCCTACATGACCAAGCTGCTGCGGTACTTTGTGAGTGAGGACTCCATCTTCCTGCACCTGGAGCATGTGCAAGGTGAGGGGGACTGAAGACCCCCGTCAGTCCCTCAGGGCTTTGAGATGTCCTCTTCCATCCCCTTAAAAGGCCAAGCCCTGGGGAGGGGAGTGACTTGCACCAGATGTGCAGCACAGACCAGGGGCCCCAGGCTTTCTGGATGACGATGGAAGGATCGGGTTACTGCAGTGCTCCCTGTCCCCAGTGTGGTGCTAAGGCTCAGGGGACATCCTGGGGAGGATGTTCGCATCTTGGGCTGGCGAAAGGGCATATATGCAGATGTTCCATTTGTCACTGTTTCCTCCAGTCTTGGCTGTTCCCATCCCTCATAGTGGCCACATGGGATAGTGGTACTGAAGCTGTAAAGACAGCAACTGGGTCACGGAGCAGATATTTATCGATCAGCTGTTACAGCAAAGAGTTTTTTTTAGTGAGATACACATCCTTGGTCATGACATACTGTCATCACAGGTCCATGCCTGACCTTCTTTTATTTTACTTACATTGCATTATACTATTCTCCCTAAAAATAATTTAATTTAAAAAATATGTGTATAAAATATATTGAACACTAGTGAAGCCACTACCCAACCAAGGACATTAACAATAATTTATATCTTATAATCCTTAGGGGCTAAGTGCCCATTTTGTGCCAGGTAGAGTGATAGGAGGGGAAAGGTCATTCTAGGCTAAGGCAAAGAGAGGGAGGAGCAGAGGTGAGGACCTGGAAAGCAGAGGGTCCATGCCCAAGGCAGAGGGGAAGCAGGATTGAGACAGGGACCTGGTATCCACACTCTTTTTCTCCCCTGTCCCCATGCTCACTTGCTTCCTGTGGCCCAGGAGGCACTCTCTGGTCCCACCTGCGCTCCCAGGCCAGCCCCCAACAATCTCGGCTCAGGTCTGTCTCCAGCCTGGAGAGGATGAAGGCTCAGCTCAACTCCTGCCTCAGCCTCCGGACCCCAATGCTGCTCCCCCTGGGCCGCACCTGCCTCCAGGACAGAGTCCCCCAAGAGCACCCACAGACTTGTCAGAGCCTTCCCCCAGACAGGGAGGCCTCATCAATCAGACCCCAGAGAGAGGCTGAAGGTGAACCTTCAGCCAGGATCAGCACTTCCTGCTCCTCGAACCTTCCAAAGGCTCCAAGTGGCCTCCTGCACCTCCAATCCAGGAGAAGACCTGGCCAGAACTTGGACACAGGGTCCCCTTGGGGGCTCCCTTGGGTTCGCGAGGGGGCCGGCCGGGTGCTGGGGGGCTGTGGCCGTAGCAGAGGTACGAGCCGCCCCTCAGCAGATGAAGCCAGCTTGGGGTCTGGCAGGGGTGCCTGGAGCGCGAGTGAAGAACAGGTGAAGCAGTGGGCGGCCGAAATGCTGGTGGCACTGGAGGCGCTGCACGAGCAAGGGGTGCTGTGCCGGGACCTCAATCCTCGAAACCTGCTCCTGGACCAGGCAGGTAGGTGCCTAGGCCTGGGGGGAGGGGAGCAGGCCACCCTCCCCTGCCTCACCCCTCAGGTGGGGGTCTCCAAAGCATCAGACAGAGGAGAGTTCCCCAAAGTCAAGGGGATGGCAGAGGTTATCTGCTTCTTCCTCCACCTCCCCTCGGCCTTTTCACGTAGGATTCTACTGCGTTTCCAAGGCTGAAAAACAAGCCCCTTACTCTCATGAGTCCAAGGCAGCAGCTCCTATGAGTAACTGGTTGTCTCTGGGCCTCAGGAGACCGTGCCCTTAGGACGGCCATGCGCAGGGAGGCCACTGGCTCCTGCCTTATGACTGTAAGGGAAAGCCCTGGAGTCCCATCCCCCACGCCCACTGCTCAACAATGATTAACTGCGATTTTTGTGTCCCGTTCATCCCCCCTGCACACACATCCGGGAAGGTCACATCCGGCTCACATATTTTGGCCAGTGGTCAGAGGTGGAGCCCCAGTGCTGCCGGGAGGCTTCGGACAACCTCTACAGTGCCCCAGGCAAGAAGGGGGGTGTGCCGGGCCCCCAGACCTTGGGTGCCTTTGAGTAGACGACAAAGGGGATGGGCCGTGTTCGGGCAGGATGAGTAGAGAGGAAACCCAGCCTCTTTGGTGAGGTTGGGACATGTGTGTTCTTGCTCCCACAGAGGTGGGTGGGATTTCTGAGCTGACGGAAGCCTGTGACTGGTGGAGCTTTGGGTCTCTACTGTATGAATTGCTGACTGGAATGGTGAGTAGCTGGGCAGGGTATGGAGCCCTGGTAGGTGTCACTAGTTGCAGGATGAGCTGGACTTAGTCCAACCAGCCAGTGTCGGGGCTGAGGCTCTCTGGTTCGCCAAAACCCGGCCTTTGGGCTGGATGTTCTGCCAGCACAGCTGTGCCCTCCCCAGCTGTCCCCTACAGGTCATGAGACACGGGAAGCCTCTCCCACCCAGGCCATGGACACACTTCATACCCCTATTACGCTAGTGGCTATAGCTAGTGAGACTGTCAGTTTATGTGGATGACAGTTGAGACAGTTGGGGAGTTTCCAGAATTTGACACAGCCCTTCTTCACTGAAAGGTGCCTGGATCATCCCCCAAGCCTCCTCCTTCCACTGCTCACTCCCCATCCCCACACTCTTCTGGGCTGTAACTCCTATATTTTGGCTGGAGGACAGGAGAGAGGGCTTCCTTGATCCAGGCCAGCAGCTGTCCTGTCCAGCCCGGGTCAGCCAAGAGCTCAAATTTCCTCCTGCAAACACCCTTACTCAGGATGGCAGCCTCTGCCCTCTGTCCTCCCCTGATGAGCTCAGCATCACATCTGGGGCTGGTAAAGTCAGACATCAAGGGAAAGGCCAAAACTGCATCTGACCAGGAAATGGCCAGAGTGTATGCAGTGTGATCTAACGCCCAGATCTGAGCAGTCCACCCTGGCTTCCCCTTGCTTTTGTCCGATAGCCCAAGGCCTCATCCTGACCTCCAAACAGACCTCCTGCGCTTCAAAGCTGCCCGCTTCTGGAGTGCAGAGAAGTCCTGCCTTCTTCCCGTGCTACAGCCCTGCCTCAGCCCTGAGGGTAGCGTGCCACGGCCAAATGAGAGGCCCCTGGAGATATACTTTTTTTGTAAGGAGGCAAGTTCCAATGCTGTTCCTGACTGCAACCTAAGCTCAATGCTTCTAGCAAGCATGGAGCCAAAGGGACCTGGGCTCAAACCCTGAACTCAACATAAGTCCCCTTACTTCTCTCGGCCTGCTTCTTGTCTTTAAAATGGAATACTAATACTTACTTTGAGGATTGTGGAAAGTATGGATAAATGGCTGTCAGGCATCTAGCACAGTCTGACATATAATAATAGATCCAAAGCAGAAGGCAATGATCAACATCATCACCATCCTATGGGGTGTGACGCAGGGAAGAACAAAATCCTGGCTGCTGCTTGAGAGTTTACTTTTCTGGGGTTGCCTCCTCAGAAGCCCCTTCCTGTGTCTTTGCCAGGCCCTGTCCCAGAGCCACCCCTCAGGAATCCAGTCTCACACCCAGCTCCAGCTGCCTGAGTGGCTCAGTCGCCCAGCAGCCTCCCTGCTGACTGAGGTGAGGTACAGCCAGCCTAGAGGAGGCGGCTCCTTGGCCTGAGGGTGGGTGCTGGGAGGGCAGAACCCTGTGCGCAAACAAACGCGCTGCTCCTGGATGTCTAATGTGGGTGCAGGTTATAAGTTCCTATATGTTGGTGACCAAATACCACCTATGTTCCCCAGGGTAACGCTGGAGGTTCTGTGTACCAGTCTGGCAAAGAGTGGACCCCTGGGGCCATTGCGACTGGAGTCCCTGGAGGGTCAGCCCATGCTTCGGCTGCGGGGCTGGGTGGCCTACTGGGTGCTAACTGGGCCTTTCTCCACAGCTGCTGCAGCTTGATCCCACCAGGCGCCTGGGCGCTGGAGGAGGCGGTGTCGACAGACTCAAGTCTCACCCCTTCTTCAGTACAATCCAGTGGAGCAAACTGGTGGGGTAAGAGGGGGTGCGGTGGGTGATGGAAGCAGCTGGACTGGTCTGGATCTTCTCTTCGCCTGTCACCAAAGCTGGCCCCTCTAATCAGTGACCCTCCGCAAAGAATGCAGGGCAGCTGCCTTTCCTGCTCAGCCCTCTCCGCTGGGCCTCAGAAGTAATCATCGCCATTGCCCCTGAGGCGCCTAGGGAGTTCCCCAGCCATCTCTGGAAGAAACCTTTTCTAGTCACTGCTGAGGGGGAGGGACAGGACAGATCGCATCACGCTAGGCAGCTTGGACCCCTCTACCCATCCATCCTCACCCATCAGTCAACGGATGCCCGTTGAGCGCACATTCTATACCTTGAATGCAAACTTACCACGTAAAAGGGTGCCTTCTGTCACGTTAGCTCTGAACTACTGACCACCTGCTGAGCTGACTTCGAGGCTTTGTGACTTGATACCTGCCATGTTGTGCTTCACTTGGGACATATCTGGAGACCCATCTCAGGATACTGGTCCACTGGCTCAGTGCACTCAAACCATGGCTGTCATGCAAGTGGCGGGCCTCTTCCACCAGACTACTGCTGCAGGGGGTGGGGAGGCTGGGGAAGCAGGGAAGAAATCTGTAGTGGGCATGAAGTGAGATGGGGGACCATGCCTCCTATCTTGTGATTTCAGACTTTGGAGAGTAAAAGGAAGGGAGAACAGGAAAATAAGGATAGAGAGAAATGAGGAGAGGGAGGAATGCATATCTTTGCCACTTAGAGCAATTTTGGAATAGAGTTCCCTTCCCCAGCTAGCCCACCGGTGTCAAGAAAACGGGAGCCTGCCCCTTGGCTCTGAGATGAGACCACGCCAGTAAGACAAGTTGTACCCATTCGGATTCCCTTCTCAGGCCTTCATCCTGTTTACCATTTTGCATTCTAGTCTTGAGGGCCCACTCAATTCACTGCCCACTGGGACTTCATCCCCTTTTGAAATGAGAACTCAAAAAACACAGAGAATGATTGCCCAAGTTTTTAGTCAGAAGCATTTCTAGGGTAAGTAGTTACCCCAAAAGACAATCCCCTTCCCATCTTTGGAGGCCCTCTTATTCCTCTCAGATCTGGTAACTGGGATCTGGCATCTAAGACTTCCACCAGACCTCTTCCCCAAATTCCTTCCCTCCAATGTGTCTCCAATACCACCAGGTGGCGCCTCTGACACCTTTCTCTAGTCTGGCTCTGAAGGCCCAAGTCTTATCTCTGGGGGTAGGGACCTGTGTTGTTGGAGAGGCCAGAATAACTCTGGAGCAGAAGGGACATAGAGAAGCACAGCCTCATATGGTACTGGTTTCCTTGGGGCTTGCCTGTACCCACTACCCACCCGTCAATAAAGCCTGATGTTGCCTATGGTGTCTGCCTCATTAATGTAATTAGAGTGGCCCAGTGGGAGTGGGAGATTGGAAAGCTCCCATGAGAAGCTCCATGATGGTTAAAAGTGAGCTTGGAGTCTGCTAGGAAGTAGGAAGCAGGGCTGGTGGTAGACCAGCATGCCGGCCTGTGCCTTGCAGAGTATCTTGGAGTCCAAGGGGAAGTGCTGGCATGTAGGGGGTGCTTGGCTCTATGGGAAATAAAAGAGGAAGAGAAGTCTTGGAAGAGGGTCATGGTGCCCAGAAAGAATACTAGTTAAATCTTTTCAGTGACCCCTTGAGACAGATGGGGGCTTCTGTTCAGAGGTTAATGACAGGACCTGGTCATAGTGGAGCCTGTTTACTAGACTACGTTCCTTTTGCTACACAGGCCAGACCACCTGCAACCACCGCTGCACAAAGTGTGAGTCCCTTCTGGAACTTCTGGGCCTCATTTGTATAATAAACACCGCACATCTGGCACTTTGCTAGGCCCTGAGTTTTGAATACTGTGGTCCCAACCCTTATGAGGCTGAGAGTCTGCCTCCTTTTGATCAAATGGGGCTAATACCTCCTTTGTAGGTTTACTAGAGAAATTAAAGCTTCTATTATCATGCCCTGGACCTGATAATTCTAAAATTCCTTTCATTGAATCCACTGATTTTTCTGTTAGTTCTACCCGCTGGGAGCCACTTTGCTCCTATGACAGACCTTCACATGGAAATGGCACCACTACGTACAAGATCAGCAGGCAGGGACTGCGGAAAGACCAGGCTGTGTCTAAGCATGGACACCGCCAGGCCTGTTACCTAGAGTCAGCCTAGGTTAGTCCCCACCTCAGAGACCACTCACCTTCAAAAGCCACTGCTCCCAGGAGGTAATCCACCTCATCTGTTCTGACTGACCTTGAGCATGTCGGTACACATGTGGCAATCAGGTCCAAAATGTGAAATTTTAAGTCACCCCACCTCTCCCCAATCCATCCCAGAAATAATGCAAGCCCTACAAAACTGCAAGTGTGTGTGTGAAGGGGCTTCACAAAGCTGGGAACCTTTTTCTCAAGAGTATGGCTTGCCTGGCTTGAGGGGCTCATTGGAAGAAGCTGGAGCACTTTCCTGGCTGGCAGACAGCCACAGTTCTATCTTCTGTCAAATGAGTACAGTGTTAACTTACTTCAAAGTCTAGGACATCATCACAGGGTAACCAACAGGGCATTATGTGGCTTTCAATACTAACAATAATCAGTGTTGGAGACTTGTACAGCCTCAATAATCAAAAGGAACATAGAAACAGAAACCTTATTTGAGAACATTTGCCCTTTAATTTGCATTTAAAATGTTTCTTTAAATATTTCAATTACAAGTTCTGAATAGTGAAGACATAGTAGATGCTGCAGGCACTCAGTACTGGCTCCCATCCCTTCCCCCCACCCAGCCCCCCAGGCCTTGCTTCTCACTCAAGATACAAATGGGCACTCTGCACTAAAAATATGGCTCCCAATGTCAAGTGTCAGCAGCCTCAGGCCTGGATGCAGTTGGAGTCAAAGTGATAAAGCCCAGTAGCTTTCATGACGAGACGTGCATTTAACCATGCTCCAAGGAATTTCAATGATTGTGCCCAGACCCACTAGGCAGTACCTCAGAGGTGACACTGGTTATTTCCCCCATGTACTAGCATCCCGGGGCTGGTTTCCACCACAGTCCATCCTCCCCCAGACCTGTGTTCTGCAGAGGAAGAGCTAAGGTCCCGCTCCCTTAGGGCCAACGTGCAGGAAGGAACAGAACTGCCTCTTCAGTCCACTTGCTTATACCAATGGAATATAAAAGCTCAAGTCAATCTGAGCGAATCCACAAAAAGCCTCCCCACCTCAATCTCTACCAGGCTCCAGCCTTGGGTTGTGACCATCCCCCACTACCATGATTTGCTAGAATCTGCTCTAAAAAAAACAATGTGTTAGAATGGTTCCTAGCAATCTGGAAAGGTTGGTACAACCACGGTTGTGCGTGATTGTGCCAAAATGAGCCTTCCTGGGGCGAGACTATGACAGAGTGTGAGGGCAGGCCTGGGTTCTGCTCCCTTCTTGTTTACAACATATAACCTCAGGGTGAATATGCCCTCTTCCCCTCAACACTGTCGACACCCCTCCTACCCAGATCCCCTGGCCTGTGCTTCCTGAAAGAGGTAGAAGAGGCATCTTGAAATCAATGATGAGAATGAAGGTGCATTTAAGAAGCGAAGCAGCACCTCCCGGCCTGTGGTCAACACCTCCACACAGGTGGAATCAGGTGAGAATGGGCACAGGCAGGACAAAAGCTGCTCTGAGCTTGGGAGGCATAGCACCCTCCTAGGTGTCTCTGGAGAATACACTTTCAAAAGATTGAAATTTAATCACATGGTCCCCAGTGGTTTCCCTATAGCATTCTGGCACAGGGGAGAAGCAAGATCATTTCTGCAGAGGGCTAATGGAAGAAAGGTAGGAATATTAATTAATGAGCATCCGTTAAGGCTCTCTCCCTCTCTCCCTTAAGCCTAAGGAAATAAGATATTCGAGTGCACGAGAAGGGTGCAGAGAGGGAGAGAGCCTGGTAGGAACACCAAGAAAAGACATGTGACTGCTGGTTACATAGTGCCCTGGGTTCCTTGCTTGAGGCCAACAGCATGTGCCTGTCGGTCACCAGGCTAACCTGGGACCCATGTGGGGGCAGGGAGAAGATTGGTTTTCAGTTCCTGCATGGTCGATGTATAGGGCATTTGGCTTCCTCCTAAAGGTCTAGTAGGAGGACTCTGGGATCCTCTACCGCTGCCTTGATTTTGCGGAGAAAAGTCACAGCCTCTCTGCCATCGATCAGCCGATGGTCATAAGTCAGTGCCACATACATCATGGGCCGCACCTCCACCTGCAGAGAGAGAAGTTCACAAGTTTGTCTGCAGTAAGGCAGAGAAAGCCCTGCTAAAGGGGGATGAAGAGAAAGCACAGCCCGTGAGAAAGTTTCCAGTTCCAGAGCCTTTCCTATTGGTGTTGCTTCTGGCTACTTACAATATCTTCAAAAGCCAAGCCTTACCCTTAGCCCAAAGCTCCCCCACATCCCCCACGTGGAAACAAAGCTTAACCAAGAAATCAGAAGTCTCCTCACAACTGCCTTTATAAACACGCACTGCCCTTTATTCATCTGTTGTCTACAGAAAAAGGTTCCCCTTTGGTTCTGGCTGCTGTAGTTTCTTCTGCAGGGTTATAATTTTCTTCAAAAAAATTTTTAGGGGGGAAAATAAAATGTTTAAAATAAATAAATTAAATGTTTAAAAAAATTTTTAAACCAGGGGTCTACAAATTCTCCAAATTGTATCAAAAGTAGGATTTATCAGGGAAGATCTATGATTTTCAGATTCACAATGGAGTTTGTGACCCAAAAGGTTCTACATAGAGGACTCCCAGAAAATGTTTTCCCACTGACATGTCATCCAGGACCAACTCCATACCCTTTGACTTCATTCTCTAAACTCCCAGAGAACTTCTAAGTCTTATCCTACACTTGGCAGCTGGTAGACTACTCTGCGTTGTTGTCCTCTATTTCCCATAGGCAAGGGGCTGGCCTCCAACAGCATCCCCACTCTCTACAGCACCTAGAGAATGAAGCCTGTTGACTGTACCAGATGAAGGAGCAAGCCTTCTTAGCTCAATGTACATCAGAATCATCTCTAGCTTCTGCTCCAACAGGCCCGGGAAGGGGTCCAAAAATCTGCATTTCTAATAAGTTCCCAGATAATGCTGATCCACACTCCACGACTTGAGAATTACTGCCTTAGCTATTAATTAGAAACTAAAACAGAACTTACGCCTGAAATTATAGTGAATCTTTTATAATTAGCATTTAGATTTTCCTCTCCTCATTGCCTAGTCCCTAGGACATTAGCTGTGATGGTTCATACCTTGCCTCCCACAGCTACTGGCCTATCGAAGATGGCATGCATGCCCAGGATGGCGGACTGAGGGGGGTTGATAATGGGTGTTCCAAAGAGGGAGCCGAAAACGCCTCCATTGCTAATGGTGAAAGTACCACCATCCATATCTTCAATGGCAAGTTCATTCTTTCGAGCCTAAAAAGAGGTATTTCATTATTGAAATTAAGGTCAACCCAGCTTTCTTCACCTAAAGGTCGAGAATGCACAGTCCACATTCTAGCTTCAGCATGAAAGTTGTTCTGCTGAGATGCCTGTGACTAGTGCTCCGCCAGAGGACAGGCACAATGCCTTTGGGTCCTTTTTTTTCCCCCAGCAGGTCTCACTTGATGAGATCTTCAGTCACGAGAATATGCCATACAGAGATCTGTATTTCGGCTCTTGTGGGTGACTGCTGTTCTCAGGGGCTATGCACGCTTTATGGAACCGGGTGAGGCTCCAGCTCTCCAAGCACTGCTCACTGGTGAGCTCGTCCTTCCCCAGGCTCTCTTTTCTGACCTGCCCAGCAGCTGATACACATGCTGCTTTCTAGTTTACCTTCTCTCCCAGTTCACTGATGGTTCGCTCAATATCTGCATAATTCATAGATTCCACGTTCCTGATGACTGGAACCACCAAACCCTGATGAATGTGAAAGACTATTTTCAGATGCAAATTAATAGTATCCTTTACAGTTATATCCCTTGATTCAAGCCATGGTCTCCCCCACTTCCCAGAATATCTTAATTACTTAATGTGTTAAATACTTTTAGACACATTAAGTATTTAGACGTGACATTAAAAGAATGTGGTACGACAAAAATAGGTTACTCTTTTACTAACTTCCTTCTAAAAAGATAGAATTAAAGAATGATCTGCCCCAAGGGTCTGCTTCTTCACACCTCCTGCTCCAACATACCCGTGGGGTGGCCACTGCAACACTGATGTCAATATAATCCCTATACACCACCTCTTTGGTTGCATCGTCAATCACTATGAGAGAGAAAACACGTGTTACATACAACTCCCCAAGCCTAGACTGATAAGGTATTATTTGTACTAGTAGAGTAAAAATCCACAGTACTTGGGAAAGTGTGGGCTGCCCAATCAGCATGAAAAGCATTGCATGACAAGTGGCAAACTCCTTACTCCCGTGCCAACCAATGGTAACATCGCCCAAGTGCTGACTGAGCCTGAGAGAAGAGCATCCATCCTTCTGGCAGTCCTCAGAAGGGCTCAGCACACTGGCTCACATATGATAAGTATACGCTAAGTTCTTGTTAACAGGCCTTCCCTCAGCTGAGAATGGCCAGATGTAAAAAGTGCTCCCAAAAAGACAAATTAGCAAAGTGGGTGGGGAGGTGCTGCCCATTCTGCTGCCCACCCTCAACAAAGGGGACAAGGGGGAAGGAATGCTCTTTCTAGGAGACTCAGGGTGGTCTGGCGTTAATATTGTAGCTTGAGATAGCAAACAGCAGCTAAAAATTTAGATCCAGTGCTCATGATAAAATACAGGCTTGGAAATCTTTTCCACAGAAAGTGTATGTTGTATTGTTAGATAAGAGACCCAGAAAAAGCATGTAAAACTGAGAAAGAGGCCAAGACAACTCAGAAATGCCTATGTGTATGGGCAGGCAGAAGGGATGGATACAGCCAATCAGGAAGCATGAGAAGAATGGAAGAAACAAAGAGGTACACATAGGCACAAAATGAAGACAGTCCTTCTACCTACCTAGAGCATATCACTTGATGGAAGGGACTAGGGCTTCTATTTCTAGATCTTTAGGGACCCTGGCACTGCTGAGGGTTGCAAAGTGCAATGTCCCCTCTCCAATCTTCCAGGGAATAGAGAAGTGTCTCAACAGGAAAGAGAACTGCTTGTTAGGTCAACATTTCAATGATGTAGTGAGTAAAACGGAAGGAAAATGATCACCAAGTCCATAAAAGTGGGGCCAAGCCCAAGGCCTCCCAATAAGGGCCATCAACCAGAAATCAAAGGTCATTCTGGAGCCTATGCCAGGTGTGGAAGTCATGCCCCAAGATAACAGAGCCCTTGGGAAGGTGGGTGCCAGAAAACATGAGCTTCCATGGGCCCTGACGTGAGAAGCCTGGAGAGCTGGGCTGGCTGAGAACTTCCCAGCTAGGCGCTGGGAGGAAAAACCATTCTGTCCATCTAATAGGGACAAAGTAATTATGATACTATTTCAGAAAGGTGAATCAAGAAATCCTTGGGAAATGTTTCCACAGGTATGAAATAAAAAGCCTGTTGACTCCCATCTTTTGTGTCTGTGTGTGTGGGAACAGGTCTGTGTTCCTCCCAGGACCTCTGTGATGCTGGCCACCACAAACTCACCTGCATTTACAACAGGCTGCTCCTGCAAGGCAAAGGCTGAGGCCTTCACAAATGCTGACATGAAGCCCAGTTTGAGGTTATGTTTCTTCAGAAAAGCATCTTTGTGCCGGGCCCTCATCTCTTGGATGTTACTGCAAAAACACATTACAAAACAAACTGACCACAAATGAAGCCTCGATTTGACTTTCATACCGGCTTCTAACTCCATGTACACAATTGAGTAAGCATTTTTTCCCCCTCACCGTGTACCATAAGTTCAAGTTTTGAAATAGTCCACTAGAGGTCAATGTAATATCCTTGTTTCATTATAAAACCTGAATACAAAAGAGCCAGGTCCAATCTGTCTTGAAGGTGGCTTGAGTCCTTTAGAGGGCTCCCTCATATTCCAGAAGTCACAGATTTCAGTGACAGAGAACATAAACAAGAGATCACAAAGCACACCAGCATCCTTGCCCTGGATGAGAAAGTGATTTCTAGCTATACTAAAAATCATGAGCTATCTACCCTGAGAAAATTTTTATGCATAAACAAAGTCTACAAAGTAATATTCTTTTTATATCTTATTAGAATTATTTCTAAAAAACCATGAAACCTGATTATGACTTCCTTGTGACGTTTCTGTCTCTTAACTGGTGAAGACAAACCCCAAAACACTCCACAGGTGTATGGGCTCCAAGTGAGCAAAAGCAGTTATGACTATAGACAGAAAGGTATATAACCCAGTGTTCATTTAGGCTCATGGGAAAGATAGTAGATTAATTCATCTCCCAGAGTTAGTAGTTACTTCCAACTGTTCCCTTTAAAAAGATGCTAGCACCTACTGCATGTGAGGGTCAATGATGGGCACCAAGATACAAAGATAATAAAGACATAGCTCTTGCCCTGAAGATCAGTTTAATGGACATGGTTTCCTTGGTATTTAGAAAAGTGACCATGTATGGACCTAAGCTTTTAAAGTATGAGCAGAAGAGCCTTCTGAGAAGCCTCTGCAATAGCCTTTGTTCCTTCAGGACTAGTTTTTCTACATATATACCAAATAGGTACTGCAGTTAGTGGGAAACGGCTTTCCCATTATTTTGCTGCTGGAACTTCAGTATTTATCGGAATACAGTTCCGTGATGGAAATCGAATTTAACTTTATCTCAGGCCCAAATGCTCGGTTCTCCCTTTCTCCCTATAATGGCCTAATTCAACATTAACATGAAAGATAAGATGGTATAACTTTAACTCCCCTCTTCAGACCTTTTGTTTTTGAAAAAGGAAGTTTTCCTAGGGGGACTGATTGGGTTTAAATGTTTGTTTTCCTGAGTCTAACCTTATTTAGTGCTAGGATTACCACCCTAAAGACATTACTGGTTCCCAAGACACAA
>NW_006494609.1:3032549-3061309 GCF_000325575.1 Pteropus alecto | reverse complement strand
AAGAGAAGTGATAAACATCTCTGCTCTCAAACCTGCCCAAATGCTATTGTCTGGTCATTAAGTAGTTTCTATTTCAGAGCTATGCCCTTGGAGGCAGAGGCTGGGACAACAGGGGAGAGGAGAAGGTCTCAGAAAGGCCCCTTATGGGTTAGCTCAGCACAAGACCCAAAGGGCACTCGATGGAAACCAGATTACTGACTGCAGCAAGACCCCAGGCTATCGTTAAGTGACACCTCGATTAGCTGCTGAAAGGAGATCCAACTATTACTCCCACCTTCCAATCAAAGCTGTTGGGCCAACTGCATCTTTCAAGGCAACAAATATTTACATGTTTCGTCTTAAGAAATTGGGTAGAATTTCAAAGTCCAATTCAATTTGTGTACAATTTGGCCCTAATGCATTGAAACCTAAGCTGCAGTCTTTGTGATTCATTAGTCAAGGTCCTACCCTATATGCTATGGACAGGAGAGAAATCTTTGTTTTGAATGACATCAAGTCTTTTTAGGAAGCTTCGAAAACAGAATGGATGACATCTATTGAAACAGGTCACAGAGCCCTACTCTGAACAATGCCACAGCACACTGTCAATAAACCATTCCTTTCTCTATACTTCTCAGATCCCTTCCAAAGGAAAACAAATTTCTTTAATGAAAAACAGATTATCAGACTAAACACTTAGGACAAAAAGCAGCAAAGAAATGACCTGAAGACTTGATGATTTACCCCCTGAATTAAACATCAACTCTTATCCCTGTTATTCAAAATATTCTGAACTACGGATCCAACTTTCTTAACTATTCCTTCCTACACATATTCCTCATAGCAAATATTTCTCAAACGTGTCTTGTATTTTCTCGTCTGTGTCAAATCCACATTGTTAGCATCGTCTGGAATGACCTTTCCCCACAATGTTACCTGTGTCAAAATGCCAGTCGTTTTTTAAGGCCTATTAAAAATCTCTTTCCTCCAGAAAAATCTTTCCTGACCACACCCTCCCTTCTTCTGCCCCGCCCCAAAAACAAATGATCTCATTCTCTTCACTTCACACTCTTTGGACCCTTCTGATAAATATTTTTCTAGATTTTACTCTGTGTTTATCCACACCAGACAGTAAGCTCTAGAAGCTAAGGGGCTCTTTTCATTCATCTTTGTACCCCCCTCAAATGCAGCATGGTACCTTGAACACAGTAAGCATTCAAAAAATACTTGTTAAATTTAACTTCATTCTCTTCCCTATAGTGCTAATACTTGTAAATATCAAAATCTTAAAGAAAATAGGTGAGTCAACAATTAGCTTGCTACAGAAATGGTTATACAGTAAGTCCTCACTTAACACCGTTGACAGGCTCTATGACTTTAAGCAAAATGATGTATAAAGAAACCAATCTTGCCACAGGCTAATTGATATAAATAAGAGTTAAGTTCCTACAACATCTCATTAATGTTATAACAATATGATGTTGAACAAAACAACATTATTCGCGGACCCACTGTACTACATTAGCCCCTTTGGTTACTATTCTAAATTTTTTTAAAAAAACACAACTTGTTTTCCATTTCATTATCAAAGCTGGGAAAGGTGAAAGGTGTAACAAACCTATGCCTTTTCACTGACACAATTCTGAGTTGTTGAAGGAGCATAAAGAGCAGTCCCTGTGAGAAAGAAACGGTATGGTGCGCTGGCTCTGGGAATTCTGTCAAGTGGTTCTCCATTCTAAGGGGTAGACCTCGGCATAAGCCCTGGTTGCCCTAGCTCAACTTGGCAACTCACAGAGTTTAAGTCACAGAGGAGGCAGGCATAGTATTAGCAGTCAATGAGAGAACGAAACCAGTGGGCCACTATTTAAGTCAATAAGCAGAACGAAGCAGTACCTCTTCCCTGTTAAGTAAATTTTGAAATCAGCATTAGATGGGGACTGGGGCAAATTTAAGTGTTCTTTAAAAAAAGGGGCCTGGAAATAAGAGGACTAGAACTCTCACCTCATGTCAATCTCATTGAAAGTTGTCAGCATTGCACATGTGTTCTGGGCCTCCTTCAGACGCTGAGCAATGCGCTGCCGCATCCTATTCATTTTCTCCTGAAAGTGAAAGTGCGATAAGTATTGACACTCTGGGTCTCTGGATCAAGCACTCCCCCATTTAGTTTAAGGGCGTACCTACCTGCCAGGAGTGGATGATAAAGGACTATTAATATCTACGTACAACGAGAGTCTCAGGCTTCCTCTCTCCTGCAGACTTGTTCTTTTGATCGAGAACAAGAAAACATAGACAGAAACTACTCACTCAGATGTGCCTAAAGTTTGACCAAGAATGGAGGCCCAAGAAATGGTCTGATTTGAAAAACAAAACCAACTTATGAAAAGGAAGAGTGTGGTATAGACCAGGAATCATTATAGAAGGGACAATTTCTGGTGATAATGACTCGCATGAGAATAGCTATTTGTGGAATGGAAACTCACAAGCAATAAGCTTTTGAGGCTATCGTATTTTTAGGAGGTATTCTCAGACAGAGGAACCCACACTCTTGACCATACTTCCTTGAGGTTTTATGTCTGCCTCTGACAACTACTGCTACTGGGTAGCCCTCAGCTAAGTATCCCGGAAGTATAGGAATAGAACTCACTAAACCACCTCTCCGAAGTGTGTATTATTGTGGGAGGGAGGGGGTGTGTTACTAAGCTACCATCCCTGCAAATATTTTACTCACTTAAAGCATTTCAGTGGTGGCATAACATAGTGGGAAAACCCACTGGACAAGTGTTCACTCAGGTTCAGTCCCATCATCTGACCATTCATGACTATGAACAAGTCACTTCCCAAACTCAGTTTTCCTGTCAAGGCCAAGAGAACAAGCAGCCAGCCATTCAAAAGTAGGGACCACCATACCCACACTTCTCAATACTACCTCTCTGCCTCTTTCCTGGAAGTGGTCCTCAGAGGCTTACCCGATGTTCTGAACGGAGACCTTTGCCAACTACTGGCTCAGCTACTGGACGAGCAGCAGTGGGTTTTACTGCAGACACTGAAAACAAAGAGGGGGGAATACAGCTGCATCAGAAAATGAGAGAAACATTTATTGAGTTTGTGCCAGTGCTTTCATACTGTTCTGTCACTTAATTATCAAGATATTCTGAGATATATTTGTGCCATTCCCAAATTACAAATGAACAATTTACTCTGAGTAGTTGAGTAACCAGCCAAAAGTCATACAGCTATAAACAGAAAGCTGGGATGCAAACCCAAGTGCGCTGATACAAAGTCTAGAATTCTTTCTACAAAGCAGAGAGTAGAGCCTGTTCAGAGCCATTAGTCTCAGACTTTGCTCTGTGAGGGAATGCGACATTAGATGAGATGTTCCTCCCACATAAGGACACATGGGAGTTGGAGGCTTACCCGGTTTGCTAGCAGGAGGTTGTGAGGGCGAGGGCACCGGGGGCATCTGAGTGGGTATAGATGCTGCAGGGGGAGGAGGAACTGCCGATGCTACAGGCTCTGCTTTGGGGGCTGCGGCAGCGGGGGCTTCGGCTGGCTTTGCCTTAGCAGGAGCAGCTGGAAAAAAAAGAAAATAAGATGCTACTGGCACTGTCTGGAATGGAAGGCAACCATCACAGACACTAAGCAGAATTTAGCAGCAAAAGCTCGATCTCCAATCAATTAACAAATGCTCACTGGATATTTTCTATATATGCAAGGCACTATGAGATATACACAATGATATAAGGCACTATTAGTCTATTCTCCACGGCTCCTAGATGGTCTACATCAGTTAATTAACTTAACTCAGCTGCCTTCCTGATTTTACAAGTATTTATTAATCATCAAATTCAGCAAATACTTTCAAAACAGCTCCCAAGCCCAAGAAAATGTAAACTTCCAAGCAAAAGCAGCTCAGGCAATTTAAGATGTTCAAACACATAGATTAACATATTTCTAGTTATGGTACTACTGACAGTCTCATCTTCTATTTTAACACCATGTTAAAAAATAAAAGTTTAAATAATTAAGGGCTCATTTACACTTAAGAGTTCAAAGCATTTCATCTAGATGACTCTAGCAGGAGGTTGTGAGGGCGGTCAAGTAATAAACTCTCAACTTTAAATTAGATGTTTATTTTCATTTTACCCATCTAGACATTGTAAATGGTTTTATATTTAAATTAGAAGACCTTATTTTGAGGAATAAATTATCAGAAGATGGAATTCTTCAACTGAAGAATCGATCTTATTCCCTAGCCTCTACTGCACATTCTTTCCATTCTGGGCTTCTACGATGCCCTGGCCAATCTCAGTGATGCAATCTACCATCTCTGCTACATATTTTAACAATGAGAAAGAAATAAACTTTAGTAGTTACAGCATTTAAGAATCAGAAAAAATTGTTTTCTTTTCTAATCCTTAATATTGACTGTAAGGTCCAGTACAAATTCATTTCCTTATTTCTCATTTCTTCCCAAGAGAAAAACCTTCCTAGAAATGTTATGAGAATAGATGTGAAAAAACTACACTGAATTCTCCATAATAGACACCAGGAAATATTGCTGCTTTTCACTTTAGAACAGCGGCTCTCAGCCTTAGCTGTGTATCAGAATCACCTGTAGAGCATTAAAAGCAAAGAAAAGCTATGATACGTAACCAGAATCTGGTAACCCTAGATTTAATATATCAGAATCCCTGGGCCATGGAGTCTCAGCATTTGTATTACTTTTAAAGCCCCCGTGTGATTCTGATGCAGGATTGGGAAGAAAAAAAATCACTATCTTTAGAATCTTTTTCATGTCTATTATATCTTTAAGGTCCAGCATAAGAAACATACATGGAAAGAACAGAGTATTATGAGGTTTAATACTCTTTTCTAGAACTTGACATTTAAAGTTCACACTATATAAATATCACCTTTCTTGTTCCTTCAACTAAGGGTAACTGGAATGCCAAACTGTCTTTGAGGTATCAAGGAATTAGTACATTATGCTCAGCCCCAATACCAAGGAGTAACACTGAAGACCTTGACAAGAATGTCTTTACCGCCAGTTTTCCTGAGTGTGAACAGAGGAGTGCCTCCTTCTACTTTCCCCCCATCAGGCACCAAAAGAGCTTCAATTACGCCATTTGCTGGTGATGGAACCTGCACAGATGTCTGAAAAGGGACAAGAGATGGAGAAAGAATCTAAATTTTTACTCAGCATTAGAAAATTAATTGTATAGCATCTCAAACATGAGTCATAAGAGCTGCAACATAGATTACAAGACTGCATAGAGAAATGCCAAGGCCACATTTTCAGAGCAGGAGTAATGACAAGTCAATGCTATTGTAGAGTCATTCTTTCTGTCCTTTCTCAGAAACATGAAAGCAATATTAAGTTAATGTGTTTCTAAGTGAAACATTAAAAGCAACTGGAAACAGCTCATGCACACACAAAAAGAGCTACAAAACTACGAAAAGTATATAGTACATATACCTAGAACACTCTAAAATGAAATGTTTAAAGCTTTATTTTCTTTTTAATGAGCTATTCCAACATTTCTACAACTGAGGTTAAAGCCAGTTAAAAATTATCTTTAAACAACGATTAACTCTCTGTTTCTTTCATTAGGTTAAGAAACCAAGAAAAATTGGCACTAATATAGAACAAGCCTACCTTGTCAGTTTCAATCTCACAGACCACTTCATCTTCTGCAACTGTGTCTCCAACAGCTGAAAAGACAGTCAAAGGTTACCTGTTAGAGAAGCTTCCAGTAGCCACAAAATCCTTTTTAGCAGGTGTTACAAGACCCCTTTCCTATAGGGTCAGGAGAAAGTATGCTGAACGGTTAAAAAAAAAAAATGGTGGAGGCACAGGTTCCACTGATTATCATGGAGGTGGTGATGGCAGAGGGGACTTTTACAAAGTATTTAAACTTAAGAAGTGAGAGGGCACTAAATCTTACCTTTCTCCCACCTAACATCCCCCTCTGTGACAGATTCTGCAAACGCTGGGGTTTTGACTGTAATAACATCATCCTCTAGGAAAAAAGCAAAAAAGAAAATCACATATGGACAAGAAAGTCCATATTTTTCCTTTTACATTTTTTAATTAAACTCAGTAAATTGTTGCTCTTGCCATTTAAACTGCATTCCCAAGAAGGCAGGGAGCTATCAGTACTTACTGCACACAGCTGTAGTTCTGAAGAAGCGAATGGTGAAGACACTACTGTTGTTAATGCTACAAAAGAACATAAAAGTAAACTCCTTTAGCAGGTGAGCCACTCACAGTCTAGATAGGCACTATGGATTTCCTTCCCTTTAATCAGTGTTTCTCAACCAGGGGTGTCCACCAGTGTCACCTGGGGAAAGTTTTTCAAAACATACTTGGCCAGACTCCATCCTCAAAGATTCTAACTCAGGTCTAGAGCAGAGCCTGGATGCCCTGGGTGTCCTAAATAGTGAGCTCCTTATGTGAGTCCAGGACCCTATTCTGCAATGAAATACCAGCTCTCACAAAATAGACTTACACTTGGTTCTCTGAAGAAAAAGATAGCATCTTGGCCCTTTTGCACAGTCACCAAAAGACTTAGCTTCCTAATAGGTTTTTAAAACAACAACAAAAAAAACTAAATCCAAGTAAGATAAATTGCATGCCCTTTGGGTACATGCCATTGCGTCACATACAATGGAATTTCTGACAGCAGGATTATTGATTTAGATCAGATGAGGAAGCAAGACAGGACAGTTAACTAGTAAGTAAAACAAGGTACGAGGGGTGGGGAACCCTACCAAAAAACTCATATGGTATTTCCTAGTCTGTTCTCTTGCTACGAGGCAGCACATCAGTCCACTTTGGACTTATTCAAGAGGAATCTCAAAAGATCAAGATATTTTTTTGATGTGGCACTAAATCTAAACAATGTAAATCGGAGAAAGGTTGTCTGTGTGCATTAACAGTAGTTACCTCAAGAGAGGGGGGAGAGCAGATATAATACACACACACACACATACACACACACACACACACAATCTTTGGTTATCTGTTACATATATATACATTTTGGGAGAGTGATATGGACTGAAAAGGACTTTCACTTTCCACACTTCAGGACCGTTTGAATATTCTACACCAAGCACCTTTAAAATAGGAAAGTAAAAGATTTAAGTTGCCGTTTGGTGTTTTGTTTTTATAATGTCGAAATAACTATAAGGTCTGTGCAGAATCAAGAAAAAAATTATGTTAAAAAATACAAAACACAAAGTTTCCGTGTAAAATGTATAACTATGTATAAGTACATGCTCGTGGGCAAGAACCAATGGGTAACGTATAACGCAGAGACTGCTCTATAAGGACAGTCAAAAACCTGGTGCCCTGGCTGCCTCTGGGAATAGGAAGTTGGTGGTGCTGGAGGACAAGAATAAAATCTTCGCATGGACACTTTTTACCTTTGAACTATGTAAATGCATAACCTATTAAAAACATAAGACCAAAAAGTTTTACGATAAAAGGTTTTTCAAATAAAGTGGGTACCTTATTCACAGAAAAAATACAGAACACAAAAAGAGTTATGAGGGTGACAGCCTAATCTAATGTGTAATCTTATTCTTCAAAGTTTAGGATTTTTAAAAAATACTTTTGAATAGTTATTTGTTGTATTTATTGCAGAGACTTGTGGTTGCTCCAATTTTCAATGAAATTGCAGATGAGTAGCACATTAGGAATCTCTATTTTTTTCGATTATAAAAATATTAGGTGTTCACTGTAGAATATTTGGAAATTTATAATGGGATTATACCAGACAGTAGAAAATGGAATCATTTTATAACCTGCTTTTTCTTACTTATCATAGTGTGAACACATTAATATGGCATAGTTTAACCAATTCTTGTAGTTTGGCCATTCTAAGAGAAATCTAAGTATACCAGGACTTCTACAGTATGGATTCCTAGAAATGAAATTGCTAGATCAAAAGGTACATACAGTTCAAGGACTTCTGAATGCCAAATTGCCCTCCAGAAATAAGTGAGTAATTTATACTTCTAGTACTGAGTGCATTATTTCTTAAAAAAAAAAAAAAAAAATCCCATTGTGATGCACAGTGAAGCAGCAACTAACAAATTTTCATTTTGAAGATCTTCCCTGCAGAGAAAGTAGTTTGATAGCTGTTTAATAGGTAACTAGAGAGCATCCTCTTACTGCCACCTTGAAAATACTTGGAAGGTAAAGTAGCATTAAGCAATATTCATAAGCAGAAGTTAATCTGAAACACACATGGGTGGCCTTTTCTCCAAACTTGGCATTATGCAATAATAGCATTCCCTCCAAACTAGTCAGAGTCCCAGGACTCAACTGACTAGTCTTTTGCTTTTTACTGTTTCTAAAATGAATAATTGTTACACCAAGAGGATGCTCTCAATCTCCACAGTAAGTGTAACCTCCAGTCCTTCGGCTGCACTTGTATCCAACCAGAATATTTAAGGCGCCCTTCTATATCTATCCCCATAAAAAAAGTGTTGGAACTTCATTTTCATTATAATCTAAACATCTGAAGACAGGTACACTCCTGGTCCACCACTTGACATGGGGCGGAAGCTCAAGATACATCACATATTATAAATTAACATCAAGGTTAGGTCTAGGGACTCAACATAAACACCTTGATTTCCAGCCTTGGAAGCCAGTGAAGAAAGCAAATGGTCAACTATAGAACTGGTGTCTTAAATACCCCGTAGCCTCATTATCTGTGCTCCCAGTGATACTTACACAATCTTCCTGCTGTCAGGGTAACCCGGTCCCTGACATAAGGAGACCCCTGGAAGAAACAAAACAACTCTCAACCAACAACTCTTATTTTATACAGGATACCTGCTGGGAATAGAAAAGTCTGTTCACCCCCTAACTCTGAGACAGAGCAGGATCAACTACAGGCAACAATATAATAATCACTCAGAACTCTGCTTCTCAAACTTTTCCACCAAAGTAATCATAATAGTAGAGAACAACAGGTATGTGGGGTTGAGAGTGGGTACGTGCTTGAGGAGGAAAGGGAAGAACTGTAAGGGCATAGCCTGAAGCAGTTTTATAATCTGCTTAAAATTTATCAACTTGAAATTTATCAACTTTATCCCTACATGTTTTCATAATGTCTCTACTCTCCAAGTCTTCAAATACAATTGAAGTCTAAGAAAGACAGATGATGGCTTATCCTGTGATACACACAGCATAATCTGAGAGAAGCCATGGGCCAGTGAGAATGTTTGGTCTGGGTTTGTTTCCCTGACAACCTAAAATGCACTAAGCTGGAAGTCTTATTGCCTGAATCCTAGTAGCAAAGACTGGGCGACTTTAGGCCCAGGCTCTCCAGCTTGTCCTAGGGCTGAGCAAATCATCCCTCCTTTCAGTTTAATGAGGTCTTTCATGCTGATGACACTCAACAGGTGGGAGCCCCTTTCTGCCCACAGTCCTCATCAAAATAGGGACTTCCCCAGCTGACAATTACTACAGCTGCCTCGCCTGAATATATTCTTTCATATATCTTATTTTTTTTTTAGATCTATTAAGAAGTCTTTATGAACCATGGGCTCAGAAGACACCAAATGGGAGACAGACCTCTCTTGTGCCCTCCTTCCCAAAAACATCCTCAGGGTTTCAGAGTCAAGTAAGTCACCTATGTCTAGCAGCCAATGACTCTGGAATACAAATCCCTAGGATAGCATGTCTTTGAGCTAGAAGAACAACAACCCATGCTGATTTTTAGAACCCTGATTCCAACTTAGAGTTCATCCTACAGCAAGTTCATTTGTATAGCGCTTTAGGGTTTATAAAAAGCTTTCACAAAATGACTTCATTTTGATTTTTGTGTCTCACCACTCCCTGAAGTGGAAAGACCATCTGCCATTAGTTCCATTTCATATATAAGTAGGGCTTCTGGAGGTTATGTTATTACCCCAAGGTGAAGCCCTAAGCCTCAATGCAAAACCTCAAGTACAAGGTTTTTTCCATTGTTCTGCCAACCTATAAAATGGAGAAAATGTTTACTGACATTTTTCAGGATTCTCAGTTAAAAATCTATTTATTATTGTGTGTCCTCTATAAGTTAACACTGTGCTAAGGCGCCTATGTTCTCATGACTCTTAGGATAAAGTCCAAAAACTTTACACATTCCTACCCTGTCCAGACCTCCCTACCTTTCCAGCCAGACAGGCTTCCTTTCTATTTCTATGACCAGTCAAGCACCTTCTTGCCTGAAAACCTTTGCACAAACAACTCATTTTGCCTGGAATATCGTGCTCTTGGCTAACTCCCATGTATTACGTCCTGCCTTAAATGTCACTTCTTCATGGAAGCCTTTACTGACATTCCCACTGCACTCTCCACCTCCCAAGCTGGGCTACATCATCCTACCCTCTCACTACACCTTGCATTTCTTCTCTGTAGTAATCACAATGTACTTATGTCCTGTGTATAAATGTATATTTGCTCTCCCTCCAGCTAGAACATAATATCCTTGATAGAGACCATCTGTATTTCTGTTGCCTAGCACAGTGCCTAACAGGTAGTAAGAACTCAGTAAATGATCTGTTGAGTACATGAGTTAATGATAACATGGTGGATTTAAGAATTCAGGCTGTGAAGTCAAACAGAACTGGCTTGACCAAGGTTGAGTGACTTTGGTCCAGGCACTTAACCTCTCTTAGCCTTGGGTTCTGCATACGTAAAACAGAATACTCCTTGTACTGTTTCTTGATGATTAACTGAAAAATGCATAGAAAGCACTCAGAAATCCTATAATAAAATCGACTCATTCAACAAATATTTATTCCAGGCATAAAAAAGTATTATTGGGATAAAATCTAAATCCTTCCTGTAGTCTCGACACCACCTTCTAGCTCATGCCACTCTATCCCCTTAACCAAAATGCTCTGGTCAAATCACTTTTTTCCCCCCAGTTCCAAAACACTGCCAAGCTCTTTCGTTCCTTGGAGACTTTGTATATGCTATTCCCTTTCCTTCTGTTTTTCACTGGGATGGCTTCTGTCACATCCTCCAGGTCACCTTTACTAAAGAGAACTCTTCTGTCCACCTTCATTTGTTTCCTTCTCAGCATTTAACCAAAATTTGTGATGGTTTATTTGCTTAGCAATTCACACTTTGTCTTTCCCACCAGACTGTAAGCTCCAGGAGGGCAAAAACTGCCCATTGCTAGAACCCTAGAGAGTACCTATAGTGCATTCAATAGTGCCTGACACGCAGTAGATACTTACTTAGTAACTACGTGCTAAATGAATAAATGATGGCTGTTATCACTAAATAAGCATTTTGTTTCACTCCTATCTAAACACTGCATGGAGAAACATAGGCACCCGGATTTCCTCACATACTGCTCTGCCCCGGAGAACATTTTAGGTGACAGCAAGGGCAGAACTTACCAGGCAGGGAACGTCTCCCTAGAGGGCAGTTCCCCTGTTGAGAAAGAAGATATTATCGACGTCACCCAAGATGAATGGAGGAAAGAAACAGCTTTTTAAGTACAGACTCAAAGCTGACCAGGTGCTGGTGACAGGTGAATCTCGTGACTCCAAAAGGAAAATGCAACAGCCAGGGCTCTCTGTCAGCACACTGAGCCTGCCAAACACCTCAACTTCCCAACAGGACTGACACTCACTGACTTTAAAAGAGAGGGGACGGGCCCTCGTATTCCGTTGGGGGACTCCACGGCACCTCCTCTCACACTGAGTCTCGTGTCGGGGCGGGCGCGGCTCTGGACGGCTCTTCAGCCCGGGCGCGGAGGGTGGGGTACAACAGGAGACCGGGTGCCGGTTGTCCCGGGAATCCGAAGGCCCGCTGAGCTCCGCAAAACGGCCCTGAGGGCAACGGCGGCCATGGGCCACCCAGCCCGCGGCCTCCGCGTCCCGGTGCCCTTGGTGCCTGGCCTGGCCAGCCCGCCGCGCCCCTACCCACGCCCCCGGGCTGTTCGTCTGTCCACCGGCGGGTTTCTCACCCGCCCTGGCCAGGCCAGACCGCACCGTACCTTCTGGAAAGCGGAGAGCGAGCGGCTGAATGCCCGGGACACGCAGCGGGACCGAGACAGCATCACGGTAGCGGCTGCAGTGGCGGCGGCGGAGCCGAGGGCGGGCGGACACCGGATATAGGGCCCGGCAACGACCGGAAGTGGGGCGGGCCGCAGCACCCGCCGGCGGGGAGGGGTGTTCGGGCGAACCACTGGCGGGAGAGGGGAACCCATGGGCGGGCGAGCAGCCCGAGCCTCAGCCCAGCGGTAGGAGCGGGGAAACCCACAGCTGTTGGGTGGGTGATCTTTGAGCCGGTTACTCAGACATGCCTGCCCGGTCTTACACTTGTGTGGCCTTGGGCAAATGACATTGTCTCCTTGAGCCTCAAGTTCCTCAAATATAAAAAAAGCAATAGTCACTTCTCTACCTTCCTAACCCTTGAACAAGGAAACAAAACCGCCAAGGATCCTCTAAATCAGGGCCTGGTGCTCCTATGAGAATCTAATGCTTGATGATCTGAGGTGGAGCTGATGCAGTAAAGCTAGCTCTGAGCACCTGCTGCAAATACAGATGAAGCTTTGTTGGCTGGCTGGCTGGCTGTTCACCTCCTGCGGTGCCCCCCCCCCGCCCCCGTTTCTAACAGGCCATTGATGGGGTACTGGGCCAGGGGGCTTGGGGAACCCCTGCTCTAAAGGGCTCCCATTGCCCTTTACCTAGAAGATCTTCAAGTAGCCTTAATTCTGCAAGACATCTCCTAATCTTCCCCAGTCCCTACTCAAACTCTCCAGCCAGGCTAATTTTTCTCCATACATCTTGTGCATTTGGGAGGCTGTTCATTTGTCATTCTACTCCTAGAATATAAACTCCATGAGATTAAGGACCTTGTCTGTCTTATTGACTGTTGTATCCCCAGTACCTAGAACAGAGATTGGCATAGGTTAGGTGGGCAATAAATATTTGTGGGCTGAATTTCGGCCTCTCAGCTTTTGGGCAGACCATTTTGTCACTACCTTCAACGTGAAAGTACATAGCACACACTTCCTCTCTTTAGTTTCCTCTCTCCTTAAATCCCTGGGCCGCTGGGGGTTCACCTTTATAGCCCACCTTCCTAATAGAAAAGGTTTTCTATAAGTTTCTGGCTAAATTAAGAATGAATGAGCAAGCCACTTGTTCCTACTCATGTTCATTTCTTTAGGTGAGTTATCTTGCCTGGTCCTTGGGACCTTTACCGTGCCTTCGCTCACCCAAACTCTGAAAGCACTTCCACTGGAATTCTGGAGGGGTGGGCGGAAGCCCTAACTAGAAATAGAACATTCTTGTCCTGCTGCCTCCCATCAAGTCCTCAGCATCCTTTACCTGGATTATTTTAAAAACCTCTTAATCAGCCTTGGGCCTCCATTCACTTTCTCTAACCCGTCCTCCACACCTATGTCAAAGATCCTTCTGAAATGCAAATCTAATCCTGAATTCTTCTGCTTAAAGTCAATTGCTCCTCCCTATTGGTAGGATAAAGTCCAAACTCCTCAGTTTGACTAGAGGCCTCCTAACCTGGCCTTGGGCTATGTTGTGACCTTCTCCCCTTCCCCACCCCAGTTCTCACAAGTGCTGAGCTTTAGCCCTACTGCACTACAGGCCATAGACCCAATGAGCTTCTCACTCCTTTAAATATTTGTGTGAGTTGTTCTCAAATCTTATTTACCTAGGGATTCCTAATCATCATCCTCATTTGAATCCCTTCCTAATCCCCTTGGGCAGAGTTAACACCTAACTTTTCTGTGTTTCCAAAGCATTATGTGTATATCTCTACATTACATTGTAATGTCTTATTGACCTGTCTGTCTCATGAATTGAGCAAAGCGGCAGTAGGAAAGAGATGACTCTCTACAGGCATACCTCGTTTTATTGCACTTAATTTTATTGTAATTTACAGATTTTTTTTTTACGAATTGAAGGCAAGACCCTCTTCCACCAGCAAAAAGATTACAACTAGCTTTATTATGATACTCATTTTATTGCAGTGGTCCAGAACCAAACCAGCAACATCTCCAAGGTCTTCTTCTATTTTCCTGGATCCTCTGCATAGAGCACAGTGCCTGGTATTCTGTAGGTACTCAATAAATACAACGGTACTTAGTGGAATGACTAAGTACTGCCCTGTTTAGGACACTGCTGGACCCAGCTAAAGAGTCTAAGAACAATAATCGAGAGTTATGGCAATGCCTTGCAGGGGTTGCTGTTAATATTTCTTAAATAGCTACTTGATTTTTTCAGTTTTATGTAATTAATTTGTGAGATTCTTATGCAAGGGTTAGAAGCTCAAGTCTGGATGATATAGCAAAGCATTTCTCCTGGAGTTTCAGTGATCACCCAGGTTAATCTTAGATGTTACAACATGCACAGTAGCATGCAAAGTCCCTCTCAGAGGATAAAGGTTGAAATGATTTCCCTGAGATTCACCTATGAGCTTCTGTTGAGTCCAATGTGCAACCCAATAAGCTTGCACTCTCTTCTGTATTTAGAGCCTCCCAGGACATAACGTCATCTATTGGGACAGGAGTTTATTTATACATTGTGGCAGGGTTCAAAGGATGCATATTGTAAAATATTCATTCAAAAGGGTGTATAAGCATATGTGTAAAGAAAAATAATAAAAGGAATAAACTCACCACTGAGTTTAAGGAATGGAAAAGCCCTAAGTGGTCCTCCCTTGCCGATCCTCCCAAAGTTAACCGCTGCTGTACTGAATTATGGATTAATCATCCCCTCACTTTCACTGAAACTTCAATACATGTGTCCTAAACTGTACTTGGCTTTGCCTATTTTTTAAATTGAGGAAAATATGTACTTACTTACAAAATAATGTAAGAAAAAAATTTTGTTTCTAGAAAGAATAAATGGCTCAGTTTATGAAAAACACGACAGAGTGGGCAGCTCACCTTAAATAATACACACAGTGTTCTCTTCTCTTACCCGAAATTCCCCAATATTCATGTGTGGTCTGAACTATACATTCACATCCTTGCTTATATATTTTTGAAGATTACTGACCAGATGGTACATGGGGCTGTAGCCTGTCCTTCCATGTCTGGGCTCCTTAAAATAGACACTATACCCTATATTCATTTTGTATTACTCATAATATCTAGATTCTATCTATCAGTCTATCTCTTCATTCAGGTGTAATTGAAAATAATGAATAAGTGCATACTCAATGAAAATCATTGTTTCGCCTATTTTTAAAAGTAACATAAATGGAATCATAGAAAATAAAAATATTCTATTTTATTTTATTTTATTTTATCATTCTGTGACTTTCTTTTACTCAGCATTATGTTTTGAGGATTTATCCATGTTTAGTTGAGCTGTAGTTCATTGATTTTCATTGCTGTATTAGGAACATTCACTCCACTTCCCAAATTAAAGAAGATGGCAAAATTTGAGTGATGTTTGGGGGTAGATGATTTGGCCAGTGAGTTCTTCCCAGCTCTGACAGGAATAGGGGCTTTGGGTCTAGCAAACAGCCTCTGCTGGAGGGAGAAGCCATGAAGACTTTCTTTACTGCTGAGCTGAGATGCCATGTTTTGGTGCTGGTTTGGTTTCAGTATCCTCAGGAGGATACAGGAAGAAAGATGTTCACTTCGTAGCTGCCTCGCTGGGGAATTTGGAGGCAAAGGTTAGGAGCTACTTGCTGGAGGCCAGCCAGTGCAATGAGAGAAGATGGGTAATCCAGTCCCCAAATTTTCAAGAGGCTGTGAAGATCTTTAGGCAAGGACAGAGAGATGGCATTTCAGGAAGGTCCTCTCTGAGTTGGCTTTTCTGGGCATCTGAGTTGGGGAGGGGGTGGAACATGGCAGGGGGGCAGCCAACCAGCTCCAGCCTCTATCTGCATATTCATAAGTCCCCCACACCGGTTGGCTGTGGTAGGCAGCCCTCTCTATCCCCAGTGCTGGCGTCTGCAGCAGAGCTAGGTCTGTTAGATGGTGCCTTGCCCTGAGAAGGTGCAGGAGGCTTCCCTTGCCCAGCCACAGGTGCCAGGACTGCCTGGGGAGGAAGCAGGGAAACCAAAATCACTTCCTGGCCATGACTCTGTGTGCCCAAGGCTGGTGAAGAGTGGACTGCTCCATCTCCCAGACTGGTGGGCCCCACCTGGCCTCAGAGCCAAGGACTTGGACATCACTGAGGGCATCTTCTCCGTGAGTAACACCATCCCTTCCATTCGCCTTGCCAGAGCATTTTTTAAAAATGATGAAACGTTTATTATGAAATGTTCAAGTATGTAGAAAAGTGGAGAGAATAGCAGTTTCTAAATACCCATCTATATGTTGTCACCTAGATGTAATATCACCAAGATGTAACAATTGTTAATATGTTGCCATTTTTGTTTCATTTATTTTTCTTGCCTGAAATACTTTCAATTACAGCCATGGAGCCATCTCACTCCTAAACACCCTGGTATGCATCTCCGGAGCACTTTTGAAGCTCTTCTTGCATTAGGTTCTCAAGCCCGTCTTGAGTGAGGGGGCAAGTATCATCCCTATTTGAGAAAAGCAGAAAAGGCAGAAAGTATGGCTTGAGGGCAAATGGCTGGGAGTAAGTAGAGCTCAGATTTCCTAAGTCCCAGCCCAGGGCACCTGTCTCAGCCACATGAAAAGATCTCTTATGTCCAGGCATGTGTTTTCCTAGATAGCAATGAGACATTGGAGCCACTGTGACCTTGGGCATGTCACTTCACCTTTTGGCTTTCGGTTGCCCCATCCATAAAGCAAGGGCATGGCGTGAAGATCCGAGATTCCCTAACACTGGTCTGTGATGTTTTCATTGGTTTTCAGAAAAGGCAATATTTAGAGTTTTTTACAAAGCTAAATTTATTTGGATATTATGCCCTCCTTCCTTTTTTTTAAGCAGGGTGGTTAAGATTCTTTTCTTTTATGAGGTAAAAACAATAGTAGGTTGTAGTCTTTTGTATGCTAATTTTTTATGCCCTTACCTGCTCACTCTGGTCCAAATATTCTATTTTATTTTATTTTATTAATAGTTAAAATCAAAAATTCTGGAAACCATCCACATACCAAGTGATCTCTAAGCCCCTTTTAGCTCTAGGTCCCTGGCCGTGGGCCCTCCCAGACCAGCCCTAAGGGGATCACATGTGATCCTCATCACAACCCTAGGAGATGCCACTATTATCAACCCCATTTTACAGAGAAAAAAACTGAGAGGGAAAAGAGGCAGAGTTACTTGTGTAAGTTCACATAAGAGCTAGGGAGTCCTACCCAGGTCCAACACCCAGTGGATCATTCGGTGGTTCATGGGCACCAGGGACGCAGACCACTAGGGCTTCTGACTTGGTTGTGCCTCTCTCTATCGATGGATAGGGCTGTGTGGCCTGAGCCAACGGTCTGACCTTCTCTCTCATTTCTACCATCAGTCACTGCAATAGGGAGAGCCGCTCAGGGATGGACCAGAGATGGATGGTCTATATGAGGTTATGCAGGGGGCGCCCAGTTGCCACATCTTAGAGAATGAAACAGAGATGAGGTTGTATATGAAAACACCTTAGTAAAACATAAAAATGCTGTCTGACCTTGAGATGTGCCTCCCTGAACAAGTCTTACATTAGCAGCTAAAGTTTGCCAAGCCTGGTAAGTACTTGATGGGAGGCTCTTCAGGAATTCTGTGTGTGATCAGACAAAAATGTATTTGGATATAAATGTGTAATTAAGTGATCACTATTATGAATCACCAATGGTGGACCCTTAGATCCCGTGCCACCTGCTTAGGAGAGGCTGTTTCAGGACAAGGTATTTTCCTCCCTATTTCTCCAACAATAATGTGGGTAGTTATCTACTAGGAACAAGTCTGGTCCAGTTGGAACCCAACTGAGTCTAAGAAACTAATGAACAAAATCCTGCAAAGAGAAACTAAACTTTCCCAATAAAAACTTGGCAGGAACTTTATCAAGGAAATAACAATAGACTTTCTTGTATAAATCTGGATCGAGCATGAATGACAGTGATGAGAAAGAGTTAGCATCTCTCGGGCTTTGCTTGATGCCATTTATCTAAGGACTCCCTATAGCTCGCTTTGCTTTATTGGTTGGTTCCCCAGTGGCCCTGCTCGAGTGTCAGAGGTGTTTGCTGTTTCCTAAATGTGGACATGCCACAGGTGGGGAGCTGCTAGATTCACCTCAGCCAGCCCCGTGGGCAGCCCTTCCCCTTTGTCCCCTTTGGCAGGGCTTTGGAAGATCTGCAGGGAGGGCAAAGACTGGAGGGACAAGGGGATGATCTGTGCAGCTGATAACGCCCCAGACACTGGCTGTCTTTTTAGCTCACACCCATGGTTTCTAACACTTCGGATAAAAGGAGACAGACACACAGCTCTTTCTTATGTCTATTACTTACTTGAAATTCAACCTCACCCTCATGTTACGCTTTCTAGCTGTAAAATCCTATATAACTTTGCAGTTATCTCACGAGTTCTGTATTCTGTACTCATGTCTGCAGATAAATTTGCTTCTCCAGTGGGGCTTTTTATGTCTGGTCCCTAGGAATGTATTTTTGAGAAAGGCTCAATGAGAGAAAATGCAATCTTTGTTTGTTTGTTTTAACAGACTTCATTTTTTAGAGTGGTTTTAGATTCATGGCAAAATTAAGAAGAATGTACAAATTTCCATATTCCCTTGCCCCCACGTATGCATAGCCTCCCCATAAATACAAGTTTTTAATTACTGAAGACAAGGGTTACCTTTTCTTTAATTAGAAAAGTAAAAATATACCCAGAGAAAATATGAAAAATACAAAAAAGTAAAAAGAAGAGAGAGGAGTTATGCATGATTCCATGACTCATAAAGAACTATTGCTTACATTTTAATATATTTCTTTCTCACCTTTTTTCCTTGTATTTTTAATATGTAATTTTATCTCCCCCCACTTATGATAAAAGAATATTCTGTAAACTCTTCTTAAACACGACTTTTTACAAATGGCTGCATAATATAGCATCATGTAGATAATACCATACTTTATAATTTATTTCACCAATCTCTACTCTTATAATTAATACCAGGATGATTATTTTTGACATAAATCTTTAGATATAGCATATTTTCTTGATTTTACTTCTTAGATGTAGAATCATGAACTCGAATGGTTCAATATTTTTAAATTTTATAATATATACGACATAAATATTTCCCTCAAAATATATGAAAAAATGAGCAAGATTACTGAGAATCAAAGAAATGCAGATAATGAGATAACATTGTCGCCCATCATATTGGCAAAGATTTAAGAGACTGACGACGCCTAATGTTGATGAAAATGAGATATGTGTTCTTTTACAGATATGTTGGTAAAAGAGAAAATGGGCTATTTAAAAATATGCATAAAAATATATATACAAATAATGCATGAATACATTCTTACAAAAATTTAAATTAATACAGAAATACACAGAGTAAAAATTTTAAGTTCTCTGTCAGTCCCTTATCTCCACTCCCAGTACGTTTCTCAAGGGAAGCTGGGCAACAAGTATAAAAGTTTAATGTATGTCTAGTCTTTGACCCAGAATTTCCACTTCTAGAAATGTATCTTAAGAAAATAATAGGATAAATTCTCACAGATATAGGTAGGAGCGTTCATCTCAATTTTACTAATAATAACAATAGCTAACACTTATCAGCAATTTACTATGTGCCAGAAACTGTTCTAAAAAATAACATATGTTAACTCATTCGATCACCTACAAAAACCTTATGATAACTGTAGGTATTATAGTTATTCCCATTTTATTGATGAGGAAGCTAAGGTACACAGAGGTCACAAAGCTAATAAGTAGCTCTAAGGAGTCAAATCTAGGCAGTCTGACTCAGGTCCACACTCTCAACCTTCGTACAATGTCGCTCTACTGCTATAATAATAAAAACGTAGGAACAAATCTGTCTATAAAAAAGGAATTTACTAAATAAATTATGGTACCTCCATGCAGTGGAATATCATCAGCTTTCACAGTGTTGCTATAGATTGATTTTCATTGACGGTAAAGGCAAAAAGAGAAGCTATAAAACTATGTAAATATAATTCCATTTTTATTTTTCAAAAATTTATATAATTATGAGAAATCATGTACATTTATCTGTACACAGAGGAAAAATTTTGGAAAAAAATGATGAACACCAAAATGTTAACTGATTTTTTTTCTGGAAGGCAGCATTATATGTGTCTTTCTTTTCCTCTTAATACATTTCTATATTTAGGAAGTAAAACAATCCTGTAATACTTTCATAATCTAAGAAAAGCAGTAAGGCTATTTTCATTAGGGTTGTGACACTTGCTAGTCTATCAGTGAATGTGAGAGTGCTGCTAGTTAGTTTTCAAACAGAAAGCATTGCTGCCTGACACCACACCCAGATAAGGGCTCTTGGCAGAACACTGGCCCCAGCACAGAGGTTTCCTGTTTCTCAGCTGCCCAGATGCAGAATTTCCACGATTGTCCTGCAGGAATACACGTAGACATCAGGGCACCCAACCACAGTGGAGTCCGGCTGGATTTTCAGATTCTGGCCTCAGGATTTTCCTGCTGTTTGTTGCTTCATTAAACATACTAAGCCTCATCTATTACCCGAGTGGTTCTGCCTTCTGGAGCACACAGACTGCATGGGACCTCAGAAACCATATCTAAGATACCTACAAGGGAAATTTGGCATAGTTTGTGGTTCTGTGTATACATATATCTCTCTTCTCTATGTATAGATTTTGTTCCATGTAGGTCCTAGAGGAATCTGAAATAAAGTACCTCTGAAGAGAAAAATATCAGTCTAAATGAAGTGCTTACAGAATAATTTATTCAACTGAGTCAGCGAATATCTATTTGGTGACAGTTGGCAGTTGGCAGTAACGCACTACTTGGAGACACAGAGGGAGCTCGCAGTCTAAAAGGGGAGACACACTGATTGCTTCAGAGAGGTGCTGACATTTCAGTTGGATTTTAGAAGAGGAGTCGGGGTTTGTTCAGATGTGAAAGTGGAAGGAAGGCCCTTCAAGCAGCGGGAGCACTAAATGTAAAGACATGTGGCATGCAGGAGTTTGGCCTGTTTAGGGAACACAAAGCCCAGGAGAGCTCAACACGGGTGAGTGTCTACAGTCACCAGATGGGAGGGGGTTGGGGGGATGCAAACAGTGAAAGGGATTAAGAAATACAATTGTCATTTATAAAATAGTCATGGGGATGTAAAGTACAGCATAGGGAATATAGTCAATAATATTGTAATAACTATGTATGGTGTCAAATGGGTACTAGACCTATCAGGGTGATCACTTTATAAGTTACACAGATGTCTGATCACTATGTTGTACACTTGAAACTAATATAATACTGTATGCCAACTGTAATTGAAGAAAAAAAACCATAGCTGTGTGTTGAGGGTAGTGGCTCCAGAGGCATTAGATTAAGACCATGTTTACAAGGAGCTGAGACAGCTGAGCCTTAGCGTCAACAGGAAGCTAGCAAAGACATTGGTTTCATGAAGGGGCATAAACAGACATACATTATAGAAAATTAATGCCAATGCCAATGCCACTGAGAAAGTTGAAACAAAAGGGAACTTCCACCGACTCCCATCACCGCATCTGCCCTGCTGCCAGCACCTGACCATAGGCACTGCCTCTCTTCCTGCTCCCATGGGTGGACTGAGAGTTCTCGCTGAAGCCAATGCCTGCACATGTGCACTCCATCTTGTCCTCTCCTTTCTACCCAAAGACAAGGCTCCGGAAATTCTCCCCATCTTGCCTACATTAACAGATTTTATTTTTCTATGGCATCATTGCTATCAGCCCGAAAATATGCTGTTATTCCTCAATAGAAACCCTCTCTTGGCTCCATTTCTTCTAGCCACCGTCCCATTTCTGTCTTCTTTACAAAACTCCTCGAAAGAGTTATCATAGTCCATGTCACCGATATCTCTTGTCCTCTCCCTGAAATCCACTTTAATTGGAATTTTCCTCCCTCTACTCCACCCAAACTGCTCTGATCAAGATCCCAGACGACTCCACATTGCTAACTCACAGGGCCAATTCACAACCCTTATGTGACTTGACCTCTCCCCATTCCTAGAAACACTTTCTTCACTTGGCTCCCAGGGCCTTGCACACCCCTAGGCTCCTTCCTACCTCCCTGATTTCTCTTTCCATTTTCCTGATTGACTCCAATCTTTCCCCAGCCTCTTCATGTCATTATGTCCCAGGACTTAGACCTCGGCCCTCTCCTCCTCTCTGTCTACATTCACTCCTTGGTGAGTCCATCCATCCACATATTGACGACCCCCAGTTTTATATTTCTAGCCCAGATCTCACACTGAACCTAAGTGAACATCTCCACTTAGATGTCTAATCATTACCTCAAATTTAACATGTCCTAGACTGAGCTCCCGATATTCCTCCCTAAACCTGCTCCTTCTGCAGTCTTCCCCTTCTGAGTTCATGCAATTCCATCCTTCCAATAGCTCAGGCCAAATACAGTCATCATCAGTGATACTTCTTCTCTTGAGCCCCACATCCAATCTGTTAGCAAATCCCTTTGGCCCCAACTTCAACGTATATCCAGAATCTGACACAACTTTCCATTTCCATGCTACCACCCTGGTCCAAGTCATCTCATCTAGATTATCATCATCTAGATTATTGCAAGAGCCTCCTAAGTAGTCTCCTTGTTCCAAGCCTTGCTCCCCCGCTCCCCAGTCTATTCTTCAACCAGTAAAAAAATGATCCTTTTAAAACTAAGTCAGGTCATATTGGCTTATAATACTCCATTGGGTCCTCATTTATCTCAGAGTAAAGGCCAACGTTTTCACAATGGCCAAAAAGGCCCTATATAATGGCCTTTCATTATTACTTAGTAAGTTATTACATTTGTCCCCCTTTGCATGAATGTTTGCTCCACATGGCAGAGGGTATTTGTCTGTTGTTAGCACTCGATCCATGTTTGTTTTCATGAATGACTGTAGAAGAAGGACCAGAGTTAGGAGAGGTTAAAGGATGGGAGACCGGTCATGAGGTTGGGATTGTCCAGGTGAGAAGTGATGAGACCCTGAATCAGGAACATGTAATGGGAAAGGCAGGATGGAATGTAGTGCAGAACCACTTTGGCCATAAATTTACTAGCTATGGTGCCCAAATCAGTGTTGAGGATGAGGAGTTGGGCAGGAGTCAGAGAGATTCCCCAGCTTCCAGCTTGAATGAGATATAGGTAGGGTGAGAGGAGAGGCCGAGGAGAAGCTACAGGGTTTGGGTTTGGAAATGTTGAGTCTAAGCAAGAAATGTTCACTAAGCAGCTAGAATAACCATAACCAATCCCTCTTTTTTTTGGAAGCTACTTACATGAAAATATCTATAGTCTGTATTATTGTTGTACCATTCTTCTTGGTTAAAATATCAATTCTGCCAGTTAGTTATCATTATGAGAAAGCAGCTAATGCATGCTTAACAATCCAAATATGCTTATCAGATAAGGTCTGATTTTAAAGTAATTTTAAAATATTATGTGATTTTAAAATTATATATACTACATATTTATCGTAAAATGGTCACAGGAAGTTATGAAATGTTTCTCTCTCCAAGAGGTGGTAAACCACCTAAACCGTTGGTATAAACTTGGCGATAATAAATTTTTTAAGTTAATTTGGCAAGTCATTTATTTTTATTTTAGTAACTTAAAAATGTCTTATTCAAAGCTAGAATCTTCTAATTATTCTGACCAGAGAACCTAGCCTTCGTTCAGTGGTATTTTCCCCATGATGGCACTGTAGCTGTCACCGCCTCCCACCCTCGGCGCTGGCGCTTAGAGTGACATTGCTCATGCGGAGCTTATGTTGGGTGTCTCTGGCTAATCACCAGGAGGCTCCAGGTAGAAGTAGCCACATCTACAGTCGAGGACCCACTGGCTACAGAAGAGCTGAGATTTGCCTGAGGTAGAGAATACCAAGTAAGCTTTAGGGTGAAAGTGGGAAGAAGAAAGCAAACTCCCACCTGCCAGCCTTTGTGCTAGAGAAGCAAAGGAGAATGGAAATTTGTAGAGAAAAAAATTAATTTACTTCTTCTAGGAAAGGAAGAGTGTGCTTAAGAGACAGCTAAGTCAATCTCTTATGCAGGGTTTTTCATCTTCAGGAAGCTAGCTAAAGTGCGGTTATGTCGAAAGACTTAGAATCCTTTTTTCCCCCCAGAATCTCTTGTATTTTATTTATTTATATATATATATTTTATTTGTTATTATTATGGTGACATTGGCTAATGAAATTCAGTAAGTTTCAGGTGTATAATTTAGCAGTAAAGCATATATATACGTATATATATATGCGCATATATATACATACATGTAGCGTTGTGTTTTCACCGCCCACAGTTAGATTTCTTGAATCTCAGTAAGTGAGAGCTGCTTGCGGCCTCGCTGAGCCTGTTTCCTAAACTGCTAAATGGGAGAATAACACTGATTTCCGTGTGGTGTGAGGTGCAATGAGGTAACGTGTACAAATATTTCGTAAACTGGAAGTACCTTATACCTGCTATCAGAAGCCTCCTGGTTAAAGCACAGTATATTTTGACACTTTGAAAACAAAACAGCTTCAGGCAGCCTTTTCTAAAATAGCTCCCTACTTCTCCCCATACCTTCAGTTTGCAACACCTGTTGTGCTTTTTCTTCATGGCAGGTATCATGACCTGAAAATAAGCTTGTTTATTCTCTCTTTCTCTGCTAGACAGCCAGCTCCATAAGAGCGGAATTCTACTGGTCTTGTTCACCACTGTCTCTTTAAGTGCCCAGATGAAGTCCTGATGCATAGTTCTCTTTCTCTGCTAGACAGCCAGCTCCATAAGAGCAGAATTCTACTGGTCTTGTTCACCACTGTCCCTTTAAGTGCCCTAAGTGCCCAGATGAAGTCCTGATGTATGCAGGTGCTTAATAAATAGTTGTTCAATGTTGAACGATGAATGCAGATGAATGCCTAAACTGAGCTGAGCAGCCGGTTCTCAAATTCTGGTTTGCTCGTTTCAAATGCAGGTTTCCTGGTGGAGCACAGAGGGAATCAGATTCAGCAGGGCTGGTGGGACCTACTACTGACTTTGCTGTTTTTAACAAGTGAGGGGTGATTCTGTGCAGGTAGTCACTAAGAAAGTTCCGCTGAATCTGACAAATCTGGTTTTAACTCCAGCCTGCCACTTACAGGCTGTATGACTTCGGGAGGTAACTTCTTAATGTCTCTGAGCCTGTTTCCTTATCTGTAAAGTAAGAATGACAACATCCTCACGGAATTGTCATAATTAGGTAAAAGATGTAAAGTTCTTGGCATAATGCCAGTTATGCAGTTAGATGCTATTGTCATTTTTATTATCGTTCTTATGTTATTGCTATCTATGCCCTGGCAGGAGAGAACTTTCTTCCTGGGGGATTGCTCTTGGGAATCTCCTCAAAGTTTGGTCCTAACCAGCAGCACCAGGGCACCTGGGAGCTGATTAGAAACGCAGAATCTCTGCCCCGCCCCGGACCTGCTGAATCCAATTCTGCTTTTTAACAAGGTCAGTTTGCACGTTTAAGTTTGAAAAGCATGGCTCAAAGTCACGTGTACCATGTCCTTCCTGTCTCTCATTTCAGAGTCAGCCCAGGAGGTTTGTAAGCCTGGGCATCCCAGAGGCTGAACACTTGACCCCGCTCATTTCTACTGCACCTCCGGCTGAGGACGTTAGGAGGAGGGGTTCCCTCACAGAGCCCCGAGTAACCCCACAGTCTCTGAGCAAGTGACTGTGGAGCCAGGAGATGGATCCAAACTCCAGCGTGCTTTCTTCTCCATCCCGGGCCTGCTCCCGCCCAGCAGAATCCTGTGTGGGAGGTGGGAGAAGCCCACCCCCTCGTGAGCAGGGCAGAGACTCATCCTTTCCCTGGAGCCAGGTCCCCAGCTCCAGCCTCACTGACCCTGATTGGTTTTGGGATGAACACATCCAGGCAAAGAGGGCCAGAGTAGAGACCATCATCCGAGGCATGTGCCTCTCCCCTAATCCTCTGGTGCCAGGCAACACCCGAGCCAGGGACAGTCCCTGCTGCCCAGAGAAGACCCGGGAACGGAAGAGGAAGCAGAGCCTTCCCATGCAGCAAAACCCCCTGAAGCCAGGCCCTGCTGGGAACCACGGCAGCAGGAAGGGGGCCCCTCACATGAAAGAACAGCTTCAGCTGCTGAAGCAACAACTAAGACATCTGCAAGAGCACATCCTTCAGGCTGCCGAGCCCAGGGACACAGCTCAGGGTCCAGGAAGCCCTGAGAAGGGATGGGGTCCTCACAATGTAAAGCAGAGGAATGGCTATGGGTCCAGGCCCTGGGCTGTGGATAGTGACCACCACCAGAGGTCCGGTGGAGACCTCTCTGGGGTGGAAAAATACCCCAGAGAGGTGTCTGAGGTCGAATACCAGCCTGAAGAGCCCATGTTCCTTCCTTCTGGAACACGAGCTTTGCTGGAGATTCTGAGGAAAGAATTGATTGGGGCAGTGTCCCAGGCTGTGGACTCAATATTACAAAAGGTACTATTGGATCCACAAGGCCACCTGACTCAGCGGGGCAGAAGTTTCCAGGGGCTGGTGCCAGAGGGTAGAATTGAGACTTCACCTGAGGGAAGTGCCTATAAAGATCCACTTCCTCTGGCCGCCTTGCCCAGGAGGGCCCAGGCCCAGGCTGGGGTCTTACTGGGAAACTTATCACTGGCCAAGCCTCCAGATTCTCCTAGGTACCCTACCTCTCCGAGGATGATCCCCAAATCCTATCAAGGTCCCCCAGAAAACTGTCCCTTGGCTGTGCCTTCCCATGTCCAGGAAAATCAGATTCTTGGCCAGCTGCTGGATCAGGGACCTTGTGGTCTCTGGAGCGGCAATCTTCCCCAGGACTCACCTTCTCAAAGTCACTCCTCTGCAGAGTCTGCCCTGCGACCTTGGGGAGCTGTCAAACCGCGATCATCGGTTTTGAGCCAGCAGCAGCATCCCTTGCCCTTCACTTCCACCTGTTTGGAAAGACTGTCCCTTCTTCCCTCAGTGAAGATGGAGCACCGCGGCCTGCAGGCCGCCGCTGATGTACTTCCTTTTTCTTCAGTTCACATATCCTTTACTAGTAATTGAAGTTCCGTTGCCCCAGCCCAGAGAAACAGGAAATCTGGAAGACAAGGGGAGGTAGAGACAAATACCTGCTTGGCATAGGGAGTAGCTTTGCTTCCTCCATGGTCTTCTTAATGTACCTCTGTGTCTTCCTTCCCTGTGGTTCACAGAGATGAGGTTCCTGAGAAAGTAGTCACGATTCTGGGATTTAAGGATGCTGGAGAAAAAGGTTCATTTATCTTCTCTGTGACACAACAGATTCTACCACTACTGACTTATACTCCTTCGGGTCTGAAAAGGTTTTGTTTTTAAACTCGAATGGGCTTCAAAAAGATGACAAATACCCGGTGGAAGGACGAACTTTATAAGTTGGTCACCAGCTGCCCATATACCCGGGCAGAGAGGGTCAAAGGAATGACCTCATCTGAGACATGCTCCCCGTACCCCAACCTTTTGGCTCTATAGGCAAAAGGCCTTCATTGTCTAGATAATTCACAGGAAAGATATGAGAGACTGGAAACTTCTGAGGCAGATATGGAAGGGAACATTTTCCCCAGGGACTAGAGCCGAGGTGGCTGGAAGGGGTAAGAAGACTTCAGTTTAAGGAACAGCTCTGAACCACAGCTGAGAGGGAAAGGAGGCTCCTGTGGGTAAGGCCGAGTCGCAGGGGTCTGGGATCTTACAGCATCATCTTTGCCACCCTTAGGCAGACCCTGCTCTCTTAAATAATGTTTCTCGGCGTAACACTCCGTCAAGGTATTAGTAGCTGTTGAATTAAGAAAAAAAAAGCAGCTTGGGTAAATACTGGGTTAGTTTCTTTGCAGCAGGACTTCTCAGAGCCTTTAACATGCTGAAGTCCAAAGTGAAGCTCTAAGAGGAGCATGTATGCAACCCCAAACTCATGACCAAAGAACTTTCTTCTAACAAGCATCTTGTAGGACTAAAGTTCCTGACAACACATTTTGAATGTTGCTTTTATAGCGAGCTGAGCTCATGCTGCTGCCTCTCATGGGCAGCCTTGAACTAAGTTTCTAGAGGGCGCTGTGTCTGTGGGGTGAACAGTCGTGCCCTCTGTCTGGCAAGCTGTAGGAAGGGTGGCAGGAGCAGGTGGGACCCACTCACCGCCACACCGAGGCCAGCTCTTGTGTCCTAACTGCTATGAGCGCCCCCTGCTGGCCACAGGCATTAAAAACAGCCCAAAGCTCAGGCGCTGCTAGGAGCTTTCTGGGCAGGCAGCGAGCGGCTACAAAGCCAATGCTAGGAACACCTCACCTGCCACCACTGCCTCCTCGCAGCAGGGAATCTTTTGGGAGGTATGGAGATATCAGCATAAATAGATTTTCTTGTCAGGCTGATTTTCTTTTCTATGTAAGAAAGGCTCCCTCTCTGGGCCTTTGTTGAGATGCCACTGGTTAAGGCTCCCTGTTAAAGTCAGGCAGTGGTAGAAGAACCTCAAGAACACAGTCCCCAAAGATTCTCTGCTATACTGCCCTTGGGAGGGGCATGCTGATCTTAGGCATCCGTGTGCCTGGCCCTATCCTGTGAAATGGGGATGGGACTCAGAGAGCTTCTGGAGGTTTCAGGGCCCATCCACTGAGCCTGGCTGCACAGTGAGGTACTCTGCTACCGCTGAAATGATTTGGGACAGGCAGCCAGCATCCTGCCCCGCA
>NW_006494609.1:2981525-3032519 GCF_000325575.1 Pteropus alecto | reverse complement strand
CATTAGAAATTTATTCCTGTGGGCCATGAAAGCCACCTACGAGCAAGATACTTTGAAGTATAAAAGTACTTTTACATTCACATGACATCCTTGTGAACACAGGTGAAACAGGTATGATGATGAGGGCAGCATTTGCTGTGCACTTTTTCTGTGGCAGGTACTGCTACCAGCAGGTCACATGTACACGTCCACTACCACTTAGCCACATTCTGAAACTCAAAAAGCTCTCAAAATCCCTATGATTTCTTTCTCCTAAGGCTGATGGGAGCTTTTTTTTTTTTTTTTGGTGGTGGTAAAACCTGGCCTGCATTGATTGGAGGCTATTTATAGACTAACCCACTTAGTACAGTCATCCATTTTTCTGTGGAAATATTAATGTGTTAGATTACAGACTGCTACCACAGCCTCCGCTGCAGGTGTTAACTAACGTATGGCACATGTACCATATCACCTTTATAAAATAACAGAAATTCTGAAATCTGAACCCCATTTGGCCCAGTGTTTCAGATAAGAGATTGTGGCCTATATTATGTATGTCACAATCCTCAAGCATCCACTCTAGATCAAGCATCTGAGAGGAAGGGAGAGAGAAGTGAACTAAATTGCCCAAAGTTACAAGACAGACACAGGCAGAACCAGTATTCAAACCCCCAATCTGACTGCCAAGCACAGGTTTCAGCCACTACAGTCCATATTTAAAAATGGCCCAGAGAGGGTAAGTGGCTTGCCCCAAATCACACAGCTAATAGGTGGCAAAATCAGCATCTGAAACTGGATCTTTGGACTCCCAAATCCAGGGTTCTTTCCGCAGCATTCATGAATCTATAAGAAGGATAAGAAGTAGGGCCGATGAGGCAGGGGGCAGGGGTCTTCCAGGTAGCAGCGTAGGTGCCTGGGCCAGCTATAAGTGTAATTAGTTGGTTTCCTTTGGCTAAACTGAGATATCTTACTGAGAAGTCTTACTTGTCCTGAAGCTACACCCCTCAGACCCAAGCTCCAAGGTTACTTACCCTGTGTAAAGCTTGTCACCCAGCCCCGGGACTGTCCCTAGCAATGCTACGTGTTCTTGTGTAAAAATATTTATTTTCTCCCACCCTGGTGGCAAAGCAATCATACCACGGCTCCCTGCTCCTGTTAAAGGGGACGAGATCTGTTCCCAGACTGAGGTATGGACGAGATCTATATTTATGTATGGATTAAGGTCGACCATTTAAGCATTCAGTCATTCCTTTATCTAACAAACATTTATTGAGCACCTACTATGTTCCTAGCACTGGGCTAGGCATGTGGAATATAAAGATGAAAAGATAAAGTCCTTGCCCTCGAGGAGCTCACAGTCTAAATGGGGAGACAAACATGCGGTAAAATTCCAATAAGGTTCTTGCTACAACAGAGGTTTGTACAAAGAGCCCTGGTAGCCCAGGATACGGAAGGCCTAATTCGGCAAGCAAAGGCTTCACAGAGGAGGAGCCGTCTGAGTTGAGATAGGAAGGGTGAGAGAAAAGTTCTGCCAGGCAAAAAAAGAGCAGGTGCAAAGCAGCAGTTCAACTTTCTTGAGCCAAAGCGAATTGTGACCTGGGACTCGGTCTGGTTAAATGCTTGTTGGCTTAAACACTGCAAAGGCAGCTATGAGAGCCAGAATGGGGACCGCCACGTTGGCTCTTCTCGTTTCACAGATGAGGACACTGAGGCAGACAGAGGAAGTAAATCTCTGTTTGGGGTTTGAAATGATTTATCTGGGATAGAGCTGCCATCTCTTCTCATCCTCCTAAAAGCACGCACAAAGTACAACGAACTGTATTTGATATCATATATGCCATAGAACTTTTACAGGTCAAAATTGTTTTTACATTCTGCAACTGTACTATATATATATGGTATTTAGCATCCAGGAAAAAAAAAAAAAAAAGCTTATCTGATCAGATTGGCTAGAGACACAAAAATAAAGCAAATATACCATTCAACCAGAATAAAATAAAATAAAAACCATAAGAAACAGAACAATTCACTGTTTGGATAATTTGATCAAATTATTTGATAAACTGGTATTAATTTTCCTTGACACTGGGATAAATCCAGGAGGGTCTAAATCCTGGTCACCTGAAGAAGGCCAAACTCATGTTTTTCTTCACACGCTACCCCAGCTCCAGCCTTCTGAAGGCTTATTTCCCTGATGTACAGGTAAAATATTTCCACTGAGTTTCAGCCTCTGCAAAATTCCCAAGTGGCAGTGGGTTTTGCCCAGTGTGAGGCAAATCCTAGGTCATCATGTGTGCGCCTCAGCTCCCCTTATATTGGTGGAATTGGTGCAATTTCCAGTTCTGGGCTGAGACTCTGCCTAAATAATCATGAATAACTTTGGTCTGGGAAGGTTAGACATTTAAATGTTTAAGGGTTCGAGCTGTAGCAATACCCAGAAATACACGGGGAAGGAAAAGGGAGGGAGAGAGAAACGTTAGTAAATGGCATCTTTGGCCTAGTATTTATCTTTGCTGGGGACACTATGAAAAAGAAAGACTATATAAAGAGTTGGACACCGTCAAATTGACATTCAAATTGCTGTGTTTCAAATGGAGTGAAAGTACATACAGATCAAGCGTTACAATAAGGAAAATCGAGCTCTGTGGCTGGAACCAGACCTTGCCTGTTCCCATAAAGATTCTGAAGGCCTCCTTTACCCTAGGTGTTGGGTTAGGGTTGTTAATGCTTTGTATCTATATCATTTCTTTGCATTTTCCAGGTCTTTCCCTCATATGCAGTTGCTTGGTTGATCCCTGAACAAAGCTGTGATTTAGATTCATTCTGCAACTTTAAGTTGCTGATAAATTGCTCTCTGATCTACACCCTCACCCCTTCCCTTGGCTCTTTACCCAGCAGAAGGCTCCAGGGCTACCATGCAGTCTTCCTGGGTGCAGCAGAGGCTGGTACCACACACTGGCCTTGACCTTCCCAAAGTTACACCTAGACACCATGGCAAGCTTTTCATGGGTGAAATACCTTCATAAATCTGGAATATCAAAAAACGTTTATTTTCTAATGGGCACTACATAGCTAATTCAGATTTTTCTGTGAATAACTAAATAGGCTTAGAAAATAGCCATGGCTTTTCAAAGGAAGCCCTTTTTAATGTTGGTTGAAGCCATTCTCATTAACCTCTATGTTGAACTGGAAGCTGACAGTTCTAACTCAGAGCACCTTATGGTAAATATCTGACTTGATGGACCCCCATATTTGCACAGTTCAACCGCTGCATTACCTCCCAGATGATCAAGTGGTTCAGCAACTTCCGTGAGTTCTATTACATCCAGATGGAGAAATTTGCCCGGCAAGCGATTTCAGATGGTGTCACAAATCCCAAAATGCTGGTGGTTCTCCGTGACTCAGAACTTTTTCGAGCTCTCAATATGCACTATAACAAGGGAAATGACTTTGAGGTAAGACCATTTACTCAGGTCCCATGAGGTCTGATGAGTGCGTTCCCTTTGCGATTGGAGTTTGAGAAAAGACCCTCTTCTGTGTCTGACCTTAAGTCCCCAAGAGCCAGGGCAGCCTGGGGCCAATCTCTGTACTATCCACAAAGATTACAGCCTGAGCATCTCTTAGGCAACAGGCATACGCCACAAACTGAATATTCAGCCATTCTTCATTCTGAAACTTAAGCAGAGGTCTGCCAGATGTTATGTAATTCTAGACTTAATACTCTGTGATTACCAAGTTACATAGGTTGTTGACCTTTTGGCCTTAATGCCAGAAGGCCTAAGGCTAAATGCTGAGCTCAGTTATAGCCCAGTCTTGGCCTAAGTTTTCTTTACAACGATTCCCATTCATTTGGTTCTTTATTCTCACTTGAACAGTCTTATTCGTGGGCCTTCCATGGCAAGTCACCTCAAATCCTTTCTGGAAATGACAAACAATATTCAAGCTTCTCAGTCCTTTGGGGGCTCTCTATGAAGGCACACTAGTGGCACCTTAGAGGTAAAGCATTAGTATAGGGTGAGCAAGTGTTCTACGTATCATGGGAGAAAACTCCTCATCCAGGCACGTGTTTCCTTGTGTGCAGCTGACAGCTGTCAGCCTGGCATCTTGTTCTGCAGGTGCCGGGTATGTCTGGCCGCCGACTACACTTCCCTCTGCTTGACTTTCTCACTTGTGATCACGGTGAGCAGTTTACTGATATCTCCAAGAAAGAGAAGAAGTGCTGACATCCACTGGTCAGACACTCCATCAGAATGTGTCTGGAAACCTAAGCCTACGTGGGGAAAACGGACCATGCCTCCTTTCTGGGGCTTGTGGGGTCTGGATGTGTAGGAGGGGCAGCACTGCCGTATCTTTCCGTGTAGGGGCGGTCATCTGGCCTGCAATGGTGGTAAGCCCGGGCCATCCTGGACCTGGAGGACCTGTGGGATGCCACGGCAATTATTGTGCCAGTCTGGGCAAGGTCCCAGAACATAGTCTTTAGTTCCCCTCAGCCTCATGGTTGGATTTGGAAGCAGGATTCCAAGTCCTTTGGATCCAGCCCCAAAAGATGGTGGGATGAGGTACAACAGTCATAAATTTGGGGGCACTCTTTTCCACATTAGGCGCGAAGGGAAAAAATGTTAAAAACCTCTTTTGAACTACGGATTTAATTTCAGAGTTTCCCATTTACTTACTAAAAATGTCACCCATTAGTGGAATCGACTCCTGCTATGAAGGAAGTGTCCCTGATATGCTTTCTCCCAGGTCTGTATCACTGGTACCATCATTGTAAGGTTTGTATTTGATAGGGGAACAGAGGATTCCTAGGGCTGCAAAACTCAGGGGCCAGTAGAGCAGGGATGCTCTTTATCAGCCCACCACCCAAGGCACAGGCCGCATGAGGCAGCGAGGTGTGCATGGCGCCAGTGCTCCACAGACTCATGTCTTCTCTTTCTCGTGGGTCTCTTTGGAAATACAGGTCCCAGATTGCTTCTTGGAAATTGCCAGCTTGACGTTACAGGAGTTCTTCAGGGCTGTCTCCATGGGGAAAGACTCAGATCCTTCCTGGAAGAAACCCATTTATAAAATTATTTCCAAACTGGACAGCGACATCCCAGAGATATTTAAATCTTCCAGCTATCCCCAGGAGCTGTTTCGGAATTAAAATCCCTCAAAGTGAGGAGCTACTGGCTAGGATTTCCTGGGTTTGTCTTAAATGGCAGTCAGTAGAGCTATGGTCATATAAAAAGAGCATAAGGACAACCGCCCGCCCCGCCCCCGCCAATAGGTACTACTACCATTTAATATCATTTATTTCCTTTTCCAGAATCATCAAAGTTTAACCTTAACTATAAAAATATATCAACGAAGTGTAATGGTGTGTTGGTAGTGTATTGTAAAAGGAAAACAAGGTTTTTGGAATCAGAATACTTAAATCTCTACTGTTTCCGAGCGTTGTGACCCTGGGAATGTGCAGGTATTCTCTGCATCTGTAAAACGAGGCTGTAAAGATGAAAAGATAACGTCTTTAAGTTCTGTGAAATGTCCCCCACTACTGCAAATGTTAGTTTTCCCCCCTTGGCTTTCTGATAAGGTTCTCTCTCTCTCGTTGTTGTTGTTTTTGTTTTTGTTTTTTTTACAAATTCCTGGCTGTAGTTACCAATTTATCAAGCACCACCTATTTATTAGACACTTTCAAATATATTATCTTTAAGCTTTTACCCTGAAAAGTAGATGTTATCTTCATTTTAAAAAATAACCAAATAGAAGTTTTAGAACAGTGAAATAACTCACCAAAGTACAAGGCTAAGGCGTTTGGGTTGGTAAGGGTAGGCAGGAGTGTGGAAGAACCCAAGGCCTTCTGATACCAGACTGTATCCTGACCACCTCATGCTGCTTGTCATGATCTTAAACAGGCCTCCGTCCCCGGTAAGCATCCAGCACTGATGGGGCACTGCCACCTGACAACTGCTGGGGGGTGATTTTCACTGAGGAGTGATTTTCACTAATCATTCCAGCAAGCCAAACACAAACTTTCTGCAGGACATTCGTCTGGTGGAAGAATTTAGCAGCTGAACTACCCAGAGTCTCTAGCTGACCAATGAAATTGAGGCCCTAGCCTCCTTTGCGCAGAAGTAGCTGCACTTCAGAATGTGGAAGCTAGAAAGGGCCTTTGGAGATCATCTGGCCCAGACGGGAGACTTGCACAGTCTGTGCATAGCCTCACAGACGATGAATGACACAACTGGAACAAATACAGCATCACATTCTCCCATTCCATAAGGAAATGACAGTCCATGGTCAATTTTTCACAGATAAAAGAATTCATGAAATCAACATTTTCCCCCCTACTGGCCTAATATAAATTGTGATATAATCTCAGGAGACAGGCAAGATATCTGTCAAACTGATGCGTCTACATTGACAGTTGAATAAAAGCTAGTCAGAATCGTCTTTGGAAGCCCGGCCAAGGGTGTGCAACCTGGGGTGGGCACACAGCTCAGGCTCTGCCGTTCTGATTAAGGGGTGTCTGTGACTTCATTAGCTTACTTCTTTCCCATCTACAAAAACAAGTTTCCATGTTCACCTACCACACTTCCTTGACTTTTCAGGTGGGCTGGATCAGATGAAATAAAGTCCCTAAACTATTGTTAAATTTATCAACATGAAAAGGTATGAGAGATGACTCTCTTTTGAATTTTCTCTTCAAATGGCTGAGAAAAAAATCAAAAACATACTTAACCCAAACCAATCTTCTATGGTTGTTTTTACATGTCCTTCGATACATCCAATTGTACTCAGATGATCTTTGCCCTATTTTCTCCCACAATGTTCCCCTTACGAAAGTGAAGGAATCTGCCAAATCTAAGTTTTAAAAAGTAGGCAAGCACTGAGTACCCTGAGCAAGGGCAATCAGTTATCTGTGTTTGGAGACAGCAGAAGAACGCACTATCCAGAGTGATATTACATAGCTATTTAAGACATTCATGAGAAACAATTCCAAGTTTACAAGATTGTCTGATACAGCGCAGCCGTTTTCTGTCCCAAACCTGAAATTCATTAGTGTGTGTTTTAAAGACTGAGCCAAGCCACCTCCAAGGCAGTGAACCTTGTCCCAGGGACCAATTAGATGAAATGTACAAACTCAAATTGAAAACATTTGTGTCCTGCAGTCTTTCCAGGAACTGTTCTCTAACCACTGAGCTAAACACAGAAGAATGTATAAATACATATGCTCTGCCAGAAGAAGTCTGTTTTATTATATTTTTCTGTTTCTACCAAGTATACCTCGTTTTCTGTTGGGAACACATCCTGAGTGTCAGCTGAGCTAGTTATTGTTCTTTTAGCAGTCCCAGCATTGCCAAAGTCTCGTCATTCTTTCCACTAAGGTATACATGGGCATTATTCTCTTCCCACATGAGACATGTTCAGAGTCTGGTCGAATACTTCACTGGTGGACAGTAGGGCCTGGACTGTGGTTTATGATGATGGCACTATTGAGGTGTCAATGCCCAATTATCGATTAAGAGCAGGCAGTTAACTGGCATTCCATGCAGGAAAAGGTTTATTAAGAACCTTATTTCAAATGTGGTTTCATATAGTATACACAGTTCCAAACTGGATTTACCCAGTGAAGAGGCCACAGGCATCTCCTGGGCATACAAGGGTGCCTGAACCAACTCCATCGGAGGAAAGGCAAAGCATAATAGTGCTCTTTAATAAACACAGCCACATCACTATATTTAGATCCACAGTTTCACTTTTTAAAAAACTGTCTTTGTTTTCAATGACAAAATATAGAATCCTCAGAAAAAAAAATTTTAAATAAGATTTCCACAAGATAATTTTACCTGTGCCTTTGAAAAATATTTTCAAAAAATCCTTATAAAATAAGCTATACTTCTGGTAGCCAGTTTCCTAAAGTCCTATATAGTCTTAATTTTCATAATCTTTGATTCTAGCTCTTTTCTCTATAGTTTCGACCCTTTGCTCTGTAAGTAGATCAAATAGTTCGATGATGCATGCATTCAAAGGAAAACAGAAAGTTTAAAAACCTTCTGATGTTTTTATATAAACTATTAGGCATTTGCATAGATTGCACATAACAGAAGATCATTTTCTCAGGACTGAGAAAAATCAGAAAATATAATGAAGTAAGAGTGATGGGTGGGAAAGAGATAAAGAACACATTGGCTAATATAAGCTATAGTTCCATTAGATTGATGATTAAATTATGTATATTTAGATTTGAAAAGTGCTCCACAATTCTTAACAGCTGCTTCAGGGCTTGATGCTTTTTGGGGGGGGGATAAGCTTGTGAAAATATGGCAAATATACTTGAGAGTATAAAAATATTCTTGGTGAGATTTAAGTATATACAATACTCAATGGAAAGAATGAGCTCTGAATACCTATTCGAGAGTATTAATAACACATGCTATGTCTCTGAAGCAGATCATGGTACCTACACTGCATGTCTATTAAGCTCTCACCTGTGGAAAAAAGATAACTCATGAAAAGAGTAATTTCAAGGGGTAGACAATTCCTATAGACCAAGAAGCTCTTTCAGACTACATAAATCTAAATAGTGTAACCAAGTGCCCAGGAACTGAATGCTCAGTCATATTAGCACCCCTGCCCCCTGCCCCAGATGTTAGCCTCTAGAGGAGGAAGGGAATGTCTGAGGAAATGTTGAGGGCAGGGATAGACAATGAAAACAGTAGAGGCACATCCATCCCAAACCTCACTAGTTTCACATGTCCATCTACTCACTGAGGAGTCCGCCTTCTCTTTCGCCAAGTCTTTTGGGGTTATTTTGTTTCTCACAATCTCATCCCTTCACACTCACAAACTCTTGTTTTGCCATCTCCAAATTCTCCAGAGTAACCCCTCAAACAAATGTCATGTCCCTTAGAAAAACCATTTTCTCTCCCTAAACTGATTTCTGCAGCTGTGACTCCTCTATTTCCTGAAAACTGCTTCTGGCCTGGAAATTGAGCCTTAGGAAGAATGTTATCTTTACCCTCACCCTTCCCCCATTTTGTCCTCAGTGATCTAATCTGATGGACTCCTACCTTCACTTTGCTCACGGCAACCAACACCTTTCCTGGGTACCGTGGTTAAGAGCATGAGCTCTGGAGAGCACGCTTTCATCCTGGTTCAAGCACCTATTCTCTACAGATCTCCGCAAGTTACTTTCCTGGCCTCAGCTTTCCCATCTATAAAATGGAGATAATAAAACAGTACCTACCTCACAGTACTGTTCTAAGGTTTAGACAGAATAATACATGTGAAATTCCCACACATTCCTAGTACACAGTAAGTGCTCAGTAAATGTTAGCTATATAATGACTCACCAGTCATAAACTGTTAGCAAAGTCATGAATTTGTATTGCTTTACAGTGCAAATTAATTTATTATCTTAAAAACGGCACTGATGTATGACATTACTATTATAAAACGTTCTGAATTTCATTTTTACTATAACCATGAAGTTACATGCACTAATACCTGTGATGACAATATAAAACTTAAGCTTTAAACTGATATGTAAATGTTTTGAGAGAACATCCATCCAGCTTAAAAAAAAAAAAAAAGGCCTTGTGCTATAAACTCTTTATGCATTCCTTCATTTACCCTTTATAATCATTCTATGTTGATGTGTTTACTTGACATGTGACATAACTACTGTTATGTTAGTTGGTTGCTAAAACATTGACCTGTTTTTGTCAAAACATCTTTGCAGTTGTCCCACTTCTTAAAAGAGGCTGGTGTGTTGCTTTCCTGATTAGGTGGGTGTGGAGGGGGAGCATACTGACACAACCCTGGTTTTCCCTCCTTAACATTTAAAAACAATGTTCAGGATGACATTTCCATAAAGATAAAGTTTACTTTTTTATTGAAAACAATTTGGCCTCTTTCTCTGGTTCTTTTTATAATCATTAATGTTGATATGGTCCTCCTCGGCTCTTTCATGAATGTGGATTTGTGATTACCCTTTTTCAGAATACTTAAGACTCTAAATGGTTTTTGATTACTGTTTCTAAATAAATTGACTTTTTCAAATCAGGCTTTATGAGCCAATGGGATCACCAATCTGATGCTTTGCTGAATTCTCATTATATTAAATCCCTAACAACAACAACAACAACAACAACAACAACAACAAAAATCCACAAGTACATCTGGCAGAAAGTATTCTTTATAAATACCCCAAAGCTGCTTTTGCTCAAGATTACTATCTTGGTGTTTAAACACTTTGTTTCTCATCACATACCCCACGCCGTCATCAGGGCCGAGCTTACTGACTCTGAACCAACCTGAACAACTCCAGAACTCTTCTCTCCTATAGAACTCTTGCCAAAAAGTGCCAGAAATAAAGTTTCTAAGGAAGACAGTGGGGTGCAGGTAGTTTAACAGAACACACATACGGTTTTGCTAGATTGCAGATTTATCAGCAAATCCTAGGGCCAGAAATCTTAATAACATTGGACTTACATTCCTAAGCACCTTAGTTTTTATATATTATGTGCAATGATAATTAAAATCCTCACGCCATGTGAACAGTAGATATGATTATGTATCCTTAAGCTCTGAAGACAGTAATTACCTAAAAAAATAAGTGAGGCAGAGTTTAATATGTTGACAATGTCTAGAATATGCTATTAAGCGACTGGTTCTATTTCTTTATTATAGAATTATGCCTACTCACTTTAAACACAGCAAGGCATTTCTCTGAGAAGTTGACAGTCTTACTGTTTCAGGAACTAGATAGATGCACTATTTATTGAGCAAGTCTCAGATGTTCTAAAACTTAGCAGAACTTCCTAGCATTCAGTCCATTGCTATTATGCCAGAATTGGTGGATCTGCCCCCGCAAAATAAAGTTCAATAACAGACTTTTATGTGTTGGGATATATATACTTATTAAATTTCCTTCAAACAGTGACCATGATTTATCTCCTCAAAACACGGTTATTAAGAAGGTACCTTTAATGAGGATCTCATGAAAAAAAAGACTTAAAAACCACTTTGTGCAGCAAAAGCTATGCTACTTACCCCTCTGAGTGGCAGTCTCCAACATTACAAAGTACTGAACTCAAACTGGTGTTGGGACTGCAAGCAAAGTGACTCATTTCATATCCCCTTAACAGTTCTTCAAAATCCCCTGTAGAGTACTGTATCTTGATTGTGGTACTGGTTACACATGATAAAATTGCACAGAACTACACACACAGACTTAAGTGATATCTGAATAAGCCCTGGTTTTGATATATAACTTGGTTTTGATTTCTTAGTTTTGATACGTAACTATTACCGTAGGGAAGGCTATGTGAGGGATGCATGAGGACTTCTCTGCACATTTTTTTTTTTTGCAAATTCCTATGAATCTATAGTTATGTCAAAATAAAAAGTTTAAAAAAGAAAAAAAACACACATAGAATCAGAATCTTTGAGAAAGAGTTCTATTGAAGGAGTGATGTCCTCTAAGGAAGAAGCAAATAAAAGTCCACACCACCACAGATTAGAATGCTTCTATAAGGACACTTCAAACCACAAATAGTTAATTATCTGAAATACCAAAGCAAATTAATTTAATAAGGTACATTGTATCTTTTTGATAGCAATTTTCATTTTGTTAGGATTTGTTTTGTTTTGAGTACATAGATGATCATAACTATCAGCCCGTTCTGCTTTCCTGGGAACCAGAAAGAAGTCACAGAAAAATCATCTGTCCTACTTTCCTAGGCACTTCTCTTCTCCCATCTACAAAATCCTCCACGAATCAAATTTCTCCTCTAAGCTTTAAAGTTTAAATCACATTGTATCACAACTCATTTCTATGTATTGTTAGGAACCTTTACCACAACTGCGAAGGTCTTGGCTTGTTTTCAGGCCCAGGGGCAAATACATGTTTTAGATTAAAAGACATTTTAAATCTTGGCTTTATTTGCTCCCAGTAAGCCAGATTCTCCCTGTGCCTGAGTTGTTCCTTGGCTATCAAGTACCTTTGAAAACTGCATTAACTCTTTCAGGCTAGCTGGATTTTTATTTTGTACGTAAGGAGTTTGTTATTAACAATTATCCTTCCAATACCTCCAATATCTTTCATACCTGCAAAGTTACTAACAGACCAGGGCTTTGGGAAACTGTGCTTAATAAACCCTTCTTCAGATGGAGATGAAATAAATTTAAAATCTCCTTTGGCCTACTGATCCTCAAACTTGGCTGCACATTGAACTACCTGGTGAGCTTTAAAAATTACTGATGCCCAAGTCCCACACCTCTAGATTCTGATTTCATTGCTATAAGGTGTAGCCTGAGCATGGGGAGTTTTAACAGCATACCAGATAATTCTTACATGCAAAGTTTGATAACTACTGCTTCAGCACACAACTCTTCACATGGAGCACTTTTCATATTTCATCATTCTTCCAAAAATATATACATAAAGGATATAGTAATCATATGTTTGAGTACTTATGAATCTAAGCAATTACTCAAGTAGAACATGAATCTAAGCAATTACTCAAGTAGAACAATTCTGGAGTTAGGCCTCCATTGCCTGACAATACTACTCTTCCTTGACAATAAACTTTGGGAATGCTCTCCAGATCTTATAGAGGCCCTACTGACATTCAGACCCACATCCAGTGAAAGCAGTAGGCTCATATAGAAAAAACAGAACATACTCAAAGTATATTCTTTTTGTTTTTTAAAATACTTTATTTTTTATGGCCATTTTGGGTTTACAGCAAAACTGAGCAGAAAGTACAGAGCTTCCCACATACTCTCTGCCTCTATACAAGCAGAGCCTCCCCCATCACCAACATCCCCATCAGAGTGGCACATTTGTTACAAGTGATGAACCTAAATGACACATCAGCATCACTCAACATCCACAGTCTTCAATAGAGCTCACTTTTGGTGTACATTTTATGGGTTTGGACAAGGGTATAATGACATGTATCTACTATTACAGTACCATATGAAATAGTTTCACTGCCCTAAAACTCCCTCCCTTTCCACTAACCCCTACCAACCACTAGTCTACTGTCTCCATAGTTTTACTTTTGCAGAATGTCATATAGTTGGAATCATATGGTGTGTAGCCTTTTCAGACTGCCTTCTTTCATTCAGTAATATATATTTGTTTCCTCCACATCTTTTGATGGCTTGATGGCTCATTTCTTTTTAGTGCTGAATAATATTCCATTGTTTGGATGCACCACAGTTTATTTATTCATTCACCTTCTGAAGAACATCTTGGTTGCTTCCAAATTTTGGCAATTATAAGTAGAGCTGCTATAAACATTTATGTGCAGGTTATTCTGTGGTGAGAGTTTTCAACTCCTTTGTGTAGATACAAGGAGAGTGATTGCTGGGTTGTATAATAAGAATATGTTCACTTTTAAAAGAAACTGCCAAAATGTCTTCTAAAGTGGCTACACCATTTTGCATTCCCAAAAGCAATGAATGAGAGTTTCTGTAGCTCCACATCTTTTCCAGCATTCGATATTCTCAGTGTTCTGAATTTTGGTCATTCTAGTAGGTGTATAGTTTGTTGCTTTAGTTTGCATTTTCCTGAAGGCATATAATGTGAAGCATCTTTCATATACTTATTTGTCATCCGTAATCTTTGGTGAGGTATCTGTTAAGGTCTTGGGCCCATTTTTAAATTGGATCCTTTCCTTATTGTTGAGTTTTAAGAGTTCTTTGTATGTTTTGGATAATAGTCCTTTATCAGATATGTGTTTTACAAATATTTTCTCCCAGTCTGTGGCTTGTCTTTTTTTTCCTCTTAACAGTACCTTTCATAGAGCAGAATTTTTAATTTGCATGAAGTCCAACTTGTCAATTTTTTCTCTCATGCGTTGTGTCTTTGCTGATTTAAAAAGTCATTGCCAAACCCAAGGTCATCTAGATTTTCACCAAAGTTATCTTCTAGGAGTTTTAGAGTTTTGTGTTTTAAATTTAAGTCTGTGATCCATTTTGAGTTATTTTGTAAAGGGTGTAAGGTCTGTGTTTAGATTTACTTATTTGCACATTGATGTCCAGTTGTTCCAGCACTATTTGTTGAAAATACTATCTTTGCTCCATTGTATTGTCTTTGCTTCTTTGCCAAAAATCAGGTAATAATATTCATGTGGGTCTATGTGGGGCTCTCAATTCCATTTCATTTATTTATTTTTGTCTATTCTTTCACCAATACCACACTGTCCTGATTACTGTAGTTCTCTAAGTCTTGAAGTCGGGTAGAGTCAGTCCTTCATTTTTGTTCTTCTCCGTCAATACTGTGTTGGCTTTTCTGTGTCTTTTGCTTCTCCATATAAAGTGTAAACTTTACAACAAGTTTGTTGACATCCACAAAAATACTTGCTGGGATTTTGATTAGGACTGCATTGAATGTACAGATCAATTGGGGGAGAACTGACATCTTGACAATATTGAGTCTCCCTATCCATGAACACAGGCTAACTTTGTATTTATTTAGTTCTTTGATTTCTTTCATCAGAGTTTTGTAGTTTTTCTCATATAGATCTTGTACATATCTTGTTAGTTGTATACCTAAGTACAGTAGCCCCCTTTACCCTGGTTTTGCTTTACACAGTTTCGGTTACTCATAGTTTCAGTTACTAGCAGTCAACTGTACTCCAAAAATATTAAATAGAAAATTCCAGAAATCGACAATTCATACATTTTATATTGTGCGCCATTCACTTCATTTCATCATGTAGACATTGTACCATCTCACATCATTACAAGAAGGGTAATTACAGTACAATATTTTGAGAGGCCACATTCACATAATTTTTATTACAGTATATTATTACACTTATTTATTGCTGGTATGTTGGAAAGTGACTGACTTATATATTAACCTTGCTACAACTGCTTATTAGTTCCAGGAGATTGTTGATTCTTTTGAATTTTCTACATAGACAATCTTGTCTTCTGTGAACAGTTTTATTTCTCCCCTCCCAACATGTATACCCTGTTACTTCTACTTGTCTTATTGTATTAGTGAAGACTTCTAACACAACGTTAAAAGGCAGTGGTAAAAGGGGGAACATCCACGCCTTCTTCCTGATCTTAGTAGGGAAGCTGCAAGTTTTTTACTATTAAGAATGATAAATATATTAGTTGTAGATATTCTTATTAAGGAAGTTTCCCTCTATTCCTAGTTTACTGAAAGTTTTTAGCATGAACGGGTGTTGAATCTTGTCAAATGCTTCTTCTACCTTTATGATCATGTGATTTTTCTACTTTAGCCTGATGTAATGGATTACATTAATTTTTGAATGTTGAACTAGCCTTCTATACCCGGGATAAATCCCACTTATCATGGTGTATAATTTTTATACATTGTTGGATTTGATTTGCTAGTATTTTGAGAATTTTTGCATTTTTGTTCTTGAGAGATCTATAGTCTGTAGTTTTCTTGTAATGTCTTTGGTTTTAATATTAGGATAATGCTGGCCTTACAGTACAAGTTAGGAAGGATTCCCTCTGCTTCTATCTTCTGGAAGAGATCATAGAGAACTGGTACAATTTCTTTCTTAAATGTTTGGTAAAATTCCAGTGAACCCATCTGGACCTAGTGCTCTCTCTTTTAGGTTAATAATTATTGATTCAATTTCTTTAATAGATAAAGGCCTATTCATATTGTCTATTTTTCCTTGTGTGAGTTTTAGCAGATTGTGTCTTTCAAGTAACTGGTTTATTCCATCTAGGTTATCAAATTTGTGGGCAAAGAGTTGTTCATAGTGTTCCTTGATTATAATTTAAATATCCATGGGATCTATAGTGATGTTGCCTCTTTCATTTGATATTAGTAATTTGTGTAAAGAATATTCCTTAATAAAAGTTTTAATACTTAAATAAATGAACCAGATCCTCTTGAGAAAACTGGATATTCAAGATTTTATTAATTTTTTGAAAAGCAAGGGTGCAGGATTAAAATCTATGTTTTTCACAATTATTCAAAATAGTATTAAAGATGTGTGATGTGAGAAAATATTTTCATAGCAGTTGTGGATCCAGTTGTCAGAATTCCAAAGGAAGCAAAGATTTGAAAAAAAAAACTTCATGATTAAGGGAAATTATCTTCTCAATTGGCAATTTAATGTCCCCACTACTAAAACACAGCACCTGTTCCCAAAAGTTTATTAATTTTGAACTACGGCTACTACTTAGAACCTATTTTGCTTATTCATTTCAATTCCAAATTGATTCAAAGGGCAGAATTCAAATGAGAGCTGTATATAAAACTGTAATTTTAAAATAAAAGAAAAAAACTTTTGATATCTTGGGTATTAAGTTAGGACTCTAAAACACACATAATTATTAGGAGGACATAAAAGGGAAAGTTGTTTCCCTATGGCCCAGTAATTTGATTCTGTATTTTCCCCAGAAAATTTGAAAATACGCCCAAAACATTTACAAGGATGTTCAATGCGACATTGTTATGACAGTAGAAAACTGTCACAAATGAGGGGAAATAATCTGTTATATACATATCATGGAATATATACACACACATGTATGTATGTAAATATATATGCCATGGAATATATACATACACATGCATGTATATAAATACACATATTTATATACATAACTGTGTGCCTATACATACATAGTGAGTCTACAGAACTTGTCCAAAATATCAGTCATGTAAAAACCAGTAGACCTATATCCTTATAGGCACACATATATGTTTATAAATGCACAGAAAAAGGTTTGGAAACTCACATTCCAAAATGATAACAGTAATTACGTCTAAGACTTTAAGGTGTTTGTTGCTCAATGGGTTTTTAAAAATATTATCTGTAATATTTTAATTTTTTAAATAACGAGAATGAATTCATATTTTATGGCTGAAATAAATTTGGAAAAGGTAATGCCTAAAAACATACTTTAAGAAATCAAACATAGCAAAAGGATACCCACCTTGACACTGGCAGGTGCCAACAAAGAAGCTCTAATGACATGCATCCTCTTTCCCCAGTGGAAATTAGTAGAAAGCAATGAAGAGTCAAGAGCAGAATATTCTGGTCAAATTCGCATTGTATGGCTGCTCAGCTGGTCCACTTAACCAAAGGGAATTCTCGCTGTCTTCTTTCTCTGGCATAGGTGTGTGACCACTATTTACTTGAGCACACACAAGTTGCTTACCTGCATCTTGATAAATGGAGGCACTAGAAGGATGTCAACCAAGGACAGGGGTAATATATATGCTTCCATGTGAAAGCAAGCAGTGAACCAAAACAAACCCACTGATAATTCAACTTTATAACATTATATGTTTTGCCATCTGGCTCAGTGAAAACAGAATTGCTCATTCCAAAATGTCAGTTAAAAGGCGCCAGTCAAAATATTTACATACAATCTATATAACTTGATGTTTCCTCTCCTATATTGCGATTATTCCTTTGCAATAATTGTCTTTCAGAATTGTTACCAGCCTTTATGGTATATGCCAGAGTCCCAAAATGATGGCCTATAGGTAATATGTGGCCTCCAGATGTGATTTGTTTTGCCTCTACTATATTGTCCCCATAGTATTTTGAAGACTATTCCACATAAAAATCCAGACTTCTACTTTCTCTTCATCTGGTAACACTGGGTCTACCTTGCTTCATGGCAACCACTGGCTGAAGAATTGTCTCCCTGAGCTACGGCAAGCACTCTGCATTATCCCAGTCTCCACCATGCTCTGCTGCTCCCTAATCTTGAGGCTGAGTCAGCTGCCGTTACCACTCTGCTTCCACTGTTGTTTTTTCTCACAGTCGAGTTAACAAGAAAATTAATACTTATATTTATATCTCTATCAAAAATGAGAAAACTAAAGATATACAGATTGTCAAGTGTCCCCTCTCCCCCCCAAAAAAGAGGATATTTTTTCCATGAAAACAAAGAATATTTCTACAAGTCTATTTCTGATGAAAGAATATAACTTAATGTGCCATTATGAAACTACTGGCCAATTCTCTCAATTGTACCTTCCTGTCCTCAGCAGGCATTTGAATTTGTGATGCCTTGTTTATATAATACTTATGGATATATCACGAACAAGAAGATACAGAAGCAGTGAAAGAGCAAACACAAGAATTAGAGTTTTGTGAATTACATATATATTGACCTATATGAATTAATTTTATGTTTAAAATTTACCACACTATCAATTCTAAACGTTTGCTGAGCACCAACTATACATAATAGGCATTGCATATTAGGTGTTAAAACAATTGAAGGTGAGTAAAACAGTTCTTACCCTCTAGGAGCTTGCATTTGAGAGTGGGAAGGGGCGGGGAAGAAAGAATGGTCAGGTATATAAGTTACTCTACTAGAAAGGCAAATTTAAGATTATAGGACAAATACAAGCAAAGCCCTGAGAGAACTGGGAAGAGGGAGCAAGAAAGAAGATCAAGAGAAGCTTCAGGGGGAAGGTAGCAGGTGAGTTCGGCCTTAAGATACTTACAATTTCTGAAGGGTGAGATAACAGGCAGGCAGTAAAACAGGAAACTGTAGGGAGTGCTGAGGAAACCCTAAGTTATACAGTGAGCCTGCAGTATAGTATACACATGGTAAGAACAGTGGAAGAGGAAGCTGGAGATGTATTTGGGATCATGTTATTGACAGACTTCATTGCCAAGTTGATGAGTTTGTCCTTAATAAGATGGGTAATGCGGAACTTCCAAGTGAAGTAGGTAACGTGCTTGTCATTGGCGCTAAAGCAGACAGGCCGGTTACGTTACATAAGAAATTACAAGTTACAGAAAACAAAACTATATCCAGAAGGTATCTGAATAGCAACATGTGAATGATTTTCTCTACTCTAAGTTCTCTCCAACCTCTTCTCTAAATATCAAGAGTTCCAAACTGGCAGCCATCAGGTCTGAAATGGCAGGCAGGCCTTGTGGGCCAAAGCACTTAAGAAAAAACAATGAACAAAACAAAACAAAAACAAAAGTTCCCAGTGCTGAAACACTGAAGATCTCACATAAAAATCCACTTTTCACTTTTCTTGAAAACTATGAAAAACTGGCAACACAAGACCCACATTCCTACATGGCCACAATCTGCTACGGCTGAACAGGTGCTGCCTCTCTTTAAACAGACCTACCTTGTTTTCCAGTTTGCCACAGTCGCCACCCTCTGCCTTATTTGTTACCCATCCGACTCTGAAGGAGTGTGTGACCACTGCCATACACATAGCAGACATCCCCTCTATTTATTCACTCTACAGATATGTGAGCCATGCACTGAGGTAGATGCTGTAAAAGAAATATACATTAGACATTCCTAGTCAAGAAACAGGAATTCACTGTCAGAAGTAACAGGTCTGAGAGTGTGGTTTCACATTATGGTGGAAGAGATTATTTCAATTCTTCAAATATCATGAGAGGGATCTGTAGTCTAGATCAATAAGGTCAAAACCAAGAAGGTGAGTATTTAGTAGAAAGTTCAAGCTTCTTATGTAGAAGACTCAAAGTCAAGTCTTTCTCTATATAGTGAACTAAAATCTGTAAGTTTTTCATAAGATCACGGATGCAAGATCCTGCTGGCAGGCAGAGGGCTGTCCACAACTGCAGAAGCTCCGCCTCAGTCACGAGAATGTTCCTTGACTATGGTCTAATGTGAAGGCAATGGAGCCCAAGAACTGAGGTCAGATCAGTCACTGAGGTGCAGGTGCATAAATATCCTTGTACAGAGGCCGGTGCCTAAGATTATTTTAATTCTCAGTCATGTGTGGACCAGGGAACCATTAGCCTCTGGCCACTCTAACCCTCTAAGACACACCATGGTTCTTTTCTTTGTCAGAGTCCTATCATTCAGGATTTACCTGGAAAGAATACCTGCCTTTGTCATTTCATTACTGTCATCTCTCGACAGTTCACCGCTGTACTGTGCTGGTTCTTAAGCGCCTGTCACCATCTGCGGATGTCTAAGGATGCCATCAGTAGTGTTCCTTCACTGCTAGAAATTATGCAAGTATAGGAAGGGGCAGAGTGATGATATACGAAATTCACAATTTATAAGATAAGAGTAAGAGACAGCATGACTACTCATCAGTACAGACCTGGTAAATTACAGCAAAGACATACAATAACATTCTACAGCTAAAACAGAATGGGAATACTACTGAGCAATAAAAAGGAACAAACAATGGATATATCTAACAACTTGAATGGATGTCAAGGGAATTAGGCCAAGGGAAAAAAAGCCAATTACAAAAGGTTACATAGTATACGATTTCATTTATATAACATTCTTTAAATTATAGAAATGGAGAACAGATTACTGGTTGCGAAGGGTTAGAGATAGGAGTTGGGGCGGGGGAAAAAGATGGGGGTGGATACACAAATGTACAAACACGATACAACTGAATAGAAATACACCCACACAGAATATATTCCATGACATGAAAAGAAATTTTGGTAGAGCAATGTCTAAAACTTTTCAGTAAAGTTCTTTAAAATAAGAAGGTAACTTTGGAAAAATTAGAGGAAAGAGAAAAGGAGGAGAGGGGTACAGAAAAAGAGAAGGGGGAGGGGCCAATGAGAATAGCAATGTTCTATGTACGACCTGAATGACCTCTGAAGACATATTATTAAAAAGAAAAATAAAAACCAGGTAGTATGTGTAGCAAGCACTCTACCAATTAGGTAAACCAAAACAAAAATGCTAATACCTAATGCTTATCCACAGAATTTTTATGAAAGGACACAAAAGAAAGCTGACAACAGTAGTTACCTCTATAGATTGGATAGTGGGAGGCTGAGGGTTTGGATGGAACGGAGTCTTTTAATGTATATATTTTTGCACCTTCTGAATTTTATACCATATGAATGAATGTATTACTTATTTATAAAACTATTATTTTCATTTTAAATATGTGAAAATTAAGGCAAATCAAAGCTTCAGTGCCTTCACCTTTGTTTGCACCTGTGGTCTGGCAACTGCCTTCTGTTACTATGCATCCCCTCCTGGTGCTTATTAGTCAACTTTTGCACCTAAGCCTCCTTAAGCCTCCATACTGGTTCTAAAAATCGGTTTGTTTACCTGAAAATGCTTCTAAATTATTACTCTTCTAACCCTCACACTGCACTATTTCATACAGCACAGCTCAGTCTATAGTAGCTGACTATAAAAGGTAACAATTATCTTCAAGTAAAAATTTCGAATTTCAAAAGCACATGAGAACAAGTCAAAAAGTAATGACGACGACGATGACAGCTACCAATCTTCGGGCTTTTACTATGTGCTTGGAACTGTCCAAACAGCTTATAAGCATTATCTCAATTTATTCCTCACAGCAACCTTTAATAGGTAAGTTTTGTTATTTTGCTTTATAGATGAGGAAACTAAAGCTCAGATAGGTTAAATGATTTGCTTAAGGTCATATAGCTGCTAAGAGAGGAACATGAACTTGTACTAGGGTCTGTCAATACTAAAAATAAGGAATCATTCTTCTGTGGCTTAGTAAAATTCAACTCAGTTTTGGAAGCTCTAAACTCTAAAATCCATCTGAAACAGCTATATGGTCTCTTTGTAGCTGACAACCTGTTTCTTTTATAGTCCTAGCAATAAACCAGGCTCTAGACACCTATTATTATCAAAATACCTGTAACTTGCAGAGCTAGCAGGATAAAATACTTAACAAAAAGCTGAGGGGCCTCCAAAGTAAAAAAAAAACCTAGGTTGAAAGTTTTAGTCACTCCACTCAGAGTTTCATACTTGGTCTCCAGATGAGATAATACTTACTTTGGTTTGCCCAATCAACAATCAGAATTCCTTCACTAGGGAAATAAATCTATCTAGAAAATTCAAGATTTTATCTTTGTCAATAAACTTCTGAATCACTGATATCTGAATCAAATTCAAATTTCTAGAAAATTATGTGAATCAAAGAAGGGTCAACAGACTACTGTGTATTACTGACAGTTTTGATCTCCGTAATCAGTCACAACATATTTTGACTCTGCCAACTTAACTGTAAATAAATGATTCCCAAATAGAAAAAATTCTGCATCTCATCTACCAAGGTACTTGCACAGGGAGTTTACAAATAGAGCTGAATCACTGAAGTAAGAGGTTTTACATATAGTTTAAAAGAACTGAAATGTTAAAGATATCAGAGACTTTCCCCCAAATCAAACAATTTTCCATTAAGACACAAGACACTACGAAAGTTTAAATAAACTTATGATTAAAATAAAAAATTTCAAACACATACCAAACAACTTTCTGAGATAAGGAAAACAGTGTTAATAAAATAATAATAAAATGATAGCAAATAAATGGAACCCGTTTGGTCTTCTGTATTCTGAAGACATCTCTTAACAAATTTAAAACATCTGTGCTATCGAGGCATTTTCTACCCACACCAATTTTCTCCAAAATACCCTTGAACTTTCTATTCTACTTCTAGTGATAATGCAAATTCAAGAATTTCTTAAGAGTCTCATATCAGACTAGCAAAGTCAAATATCAATTGACAGTCTCTATTTCTTTTCTTTTGGTGCCTAATCTTTATTTCATTAACCTTCTTCCATTGAGATTATGTTTTATACCAATTTCTTAAAGTAGGCAACATTCTAAGTCCATCTCCTAAGGTCATGTTAATCCATATCTTCCAAAAATTGGCAGAGGCCATTTCTGACTCAGTACACTATGCCCTAGCCCCTCTTGATAGAAGATCAAAGACACAGAGCCATGGCTGCAAGGCAAAAATATGACGGGTTTAAAGTGATTCATGGTTGATTATCACTTCTTATTTCAATTGGCATTCTGAACACTGCCAGTCAGAATATAAAAAGGTTAGAAAGACTGAAGTAAAACATCCTCTATAAGAACATATATGCCTTCATTTTCTTCTGACCTATAGAACACATTCTGGAAATTTTGTTTTTGATGAGCACAGACATTCTGTAGATTCAGTAACAAGTAAGTAGGTCTTTTTACGAACAATAATTCTATTGGCTACCTTGTGATGTACTTTCACTTAACACAATAAAGGCACTGAGAAAGACTGGTACATGGAAGTAAACTGTTGGCCAATAAACAACCAAATTAGCTTGTTAAATACTATAAACATGGGAAGTTATTGAATGCAGCAAATTGTAAATCCAATATCGACTTGTTAATGAACTTAAAGCCTCTTACATTTCAATATCGACTTGTTAATTAACTTAAAGTCTCTTATGTGTAAACATTTAGAATTTCAGGGAGGATAAAAGTACAGGAAGTTGTCAGGATTTCCCATTAAATTAGTTTTCAGTGCTATATTTTCAAGTTCTTGAACCCAAAGTGGTATTATTCAAATGCTAATAAATATTATCTCGGTACACACAGCACATTTCAAAATATTCAAGGCTCTTGTGAAATATACAACTGGCTGAGCTGGATTACGAAGTAGAAATGGTGCTTGAGGAAGAAGGTTCTTCTCTGTCTTCTCACGCTAGAAAATGACTTTTTTTTCTTTGCAGAATGAAAATGGGAAAAGAGCTCCTTTTCTGTTTTTAAATAGGAATGATATTTGGGTTTTAGCTCTGTACGTTTCTAGGTTCCGCCTGGTACTATCCACATGAGAGGAAATCTGTGTAGAAGGCCATGCTTTCCGATCATGAGCAATCTGGCAAGAACCTGAAGACTTGACAGGCTTACAGGCTACCTGCCAGAGGGCTCTCCATCTCCATACTCCTTCCCTGCAACCTTGATTAAAAAATCAACAATTCAAGTTCAGCAGTAAGGCAATAAGCTTCTGAGTTCCATGGAGTACATTAGTTCTGTCCATCAGGAATCAAAGTTAAAGCAGGGAAAAATCAAAACATAACAGCATGAAAGGAGAAAGTAAAAAGAGGAAGGGAAAAAGAGAGAGAAGAAAAGAGGGGAGATCAAGAAAATAAAACACAAAAACATCATGTTACAGAACAGATGTGCTCCAGGGAAGTGATGAATATTTGAAATTGTCTCTACTAGTCTTTAAGATACAAAAACAGAGAAAGAAATCAGTAATAAAATAAAGATGAGTGTTTTGAACATCACTGAGCCTTGTGTTACAACATATGTTATGAAATCATTGAGCTACATAATATTCAATGGGAAAGATGTTTGGGGATATACGGCTAGCATGTAATTAGAACACACCATATTAAAAAAACAATAAAAATAAAATTAAGAAAAGAGAAAGGGGCCCATGCTGTATAGCCCATGAATCTCATCGGCTTTATCGTGAAAGTTTATTGTTTTTAATCCTAGTACAATCAGCTACCAGTTACATACAGTAAAAAACAAAAACAGCCACAAAGCAATAATGATAGAGATAGTCCGTGACATTGTACAGTGGAGAAAATATTTTGTTGGAATCCTCCAGCAGATCCCCACCTGGCTTCAGCAGTTAAGCTATTACCCCCTCCCTCCCCAAAATAGTTTTAAAAAAAATTAAGGTCTTGCTTAGGTACAGCAAGATTCTAATACCTCTTGGGGGACACTGGAGAACTTTAAAAAACTAAAGCAGTAGAAATAAAACAAAAACTGAAACGTGGAAGCAAGGTGACACACAACGAAGTTCCATGAGGCCTTGGCTTCAGATCACCTCAAAGCGAACCACCTGGAAAGAAAAGAAAAGGCTGTCACACCAGGAAAAAACAGGCAGACCTTAGTATCTATCTCATCACTCCACTCCTTTGCAAAATCTACAGAATCCACGCTTTTCTCAAGTCTTATATTTTTTAAAGTGAGTCAGGATGCAGAAAATTGCTTCCTTTTCCAATACTCTGTATTGTAAATATTGGCAACTAGCATACACTTACTCTTTTAGAACCAGAAAATATACAGAAAGCGAAGCATTTTTAACAAAGCATGCTGTCTTCTTTATCTCAAACCTTTCAAAACAACCACACAGCAGGTTATTAATATGACTATGTACCCTTACCTTAGAGGAACAATGACTCCGTTCAAAAACTAAGTCTCATATATATTTGGTTCGATTGAGGGCTTTTTCAGCCAGGTGACCACTTTCATCTGTGATCTTCTCCCAATCAGTCTGTCCGACCACAAAACCTATGGCCCTTTTCCTATCTGCATCCTTCTTTTCTTCCAGGTCTGCCCATCTCACCTAAAAAGAACAAAGTATTAGGCTGGGCTTTAGGGAACATAAATATGCATAGGGCCTCTTCTCTCTCTGGACAGTCTAAGGGGTAGAATATCTAATATGAAACTAGGAGTTTAAAACATTAAAAATTAACTGGGAGAAAGGTATAGAAAGAAAACTTAAGTTACAGAAAGAAAACTCTCCAGTCAACCACAAAGTATTAACCACTCCAGCTCCCAAATAGTTCATCTCTCAGCTTGGCTCTGTCCACTCCATCTCTTCTGTCATTCTTTTTTAGTTCAGTGACCTCTTTTTTAGTTCAGTGCTTAGAAAAACACTAACCTCTTCCTATCTGTATTCGCACTTCTTCCAATCCATTCTGCCAGAGTGATCGCTCTAAAATACAAAGTTGTGACTCTCATCTGCTTTAAATTCTTCCCCTATCTATAGAATAAAATCCAAGCACACAGGTCCCCCTGAATCTGGCCCCTAACCCTCCTGTGGCACCACTTGGGCAGTGCCTACAGAATAACAAATTTTAGCCAGAAATGGCTCTGTAAATGACAGTGTCGCTCTTTATCTTTCTAGAGGTTCTGTTATTGAGATTTGCAATCTCATTTTTTTTTGCCATTTATTTAAAACTGTAAAAAGAAATGTTATAGTATAGAAAAATTCTGACTAACACTGAAAGGTCTGAGATACGTATATTTTGTCCACTGTCACTAAAAATATTTCTAAAATAACTGAGTTCAGCAAATAAAAAAAGGAAAATATTTACCTTCCATAGTCATCAAAGAAACACAAAAAAGTCCATTTGAGCTACCATTTTAGAGCCCACTAAGCAAGTGAAACTTAAAAAAAATAAATAAATTATATTTTAAAACCTAACCATTTTAGTAAAATTCTAATTGGATTAACTCTAAGAATGACCTTTTTTTATAGTGGAAGTTAATCCCACAAACCCACCTGGTATTTCTAAAAAGGTGAGTTATAGAAATCAAGAGAGCCCAGGAAAGGAATGGGCAATGAATTCTGCATTCCTTGCCACCTGTAGCATCTCCTGGTGCTCAGATGTTGATTTTGGTGAGTGGTTTGGGAGTTAAAAACTATTTGAAATGAGGGTGAGAGGCAAGGGAGGAGAGTTAAAGTAGAGCCACTTTAAAGAACTAGGATGTGCACAGCTCAAATGTCCTTGCTCATCCAATTTAACAAGTAAATTACATGGGATCACATACTCCTTATTGAAGGTGACAGTTACTTAACTAAAAATAAACTAGAGCAAAATATTTCTCATTTGAGAGTATTCATTATTACTAGAACTACACCAAAATATTATTCCTAAGGAAAAGCTTTTCTACTGCTGCCTGAACCTTAACACCGGAATGGAGGTATCAGTACAAGTAGTCCTTGGGTGGAGCTGGGCACATAAAAAAGGCCACTTATCAGATCTCCCTTTCCTACCCCTGCAAGCCACACAAAGGTAGGCCCAGGGACTGTGAAATATTTGAAAGACCTTTGAAACCTGGAGTTCTCTGTAATGGTATCCACTGTAACAACAAAGTTTACTGGCATTTTTATTCTCTTATTCTTTTACTAGTAAAGTACTGAGGAAATTCATAAAAAAGCAATGATGTATAAAGATAAATGATACACAACCTCAACCTTAATCAAAGAAATACAAAATGAGATAACTTTTTTTCACCCATCAGATTGTCAAAAGTTAAAAAAAAGCCTGATAACAGCACTGTGGGGGCAAGTGTGGAAAAATAGGCATTTACTTACATGTGGGTGTATAAATAGATGTAACCTTTCTGGAAAGCAATCTCACAATATCTGTCAGAAATGATAAATCATATTCTATGAGCTTGCAGCTTTAGTGCTAAAAATCCACCTTAGGGATATATATCACTTTCAAAAGATGCCAAAACATATACACCATGACTTTCACCACAGTAGTGATATTAGCAATAAAATGAAAACAGTGTAATTATCCACCAATAAGGGACTGGATAAATAACTAATTGTACAAACAATGGCACCTAGGAAGCCATTTAAGTATATCTGTATATAGTTATATAGAAACCTCAAGACAGATTAGCTGGAAAGGCTTATGCAGATCATATATAAATGGTCCCTTTTGCTTTATTTGGTTTTAGAACAAAAGTATAGAATATATACTATACTTTTACAGAATATGACCTATCTGACTTAATTTCTCTGTTTCCTTTCATAGCAAAACTTCTTCAAAAAGTTGTCTACATTTGCTGTCTATACTTCTTCATTTCTCATTTCTCTTTCAATCAGCTCCAAACTGGCTTCTGTCCAACTCTCTAAGAAAACTTGACTGATTGTTGATCAGTCATCAATGATCTTCGTGTTGCCAAATCCAATAGCTACTTCTCTGCTCCCAATTTACTTGTCTTCTCTGTATCATTTAACAATGGACAATTCTTTACTTCTTGAAACATTTACTTTTATCTGAACTTCTAAATTTGAGTCCTGAGTCCTAGTATCATTTCTGACTTATTTGATCCCTCACTAAACTTTTTCACTCTCAAATCTGACTCCCCAGTTTTCTCTAACTCACCAAATACATAGAGTGCTTATGGCCAGAACCCTGAAGATTCTATCCACTCCTGGACCCTCTACATTAATTCATGAAGAAGTCCCACAGATTCCCTTTAACATTCTACTCTGCACCTGGCTCTTTTGCCCCATGACAGAATGGCACAAGCGGCTACTTCAAACTACTTTAAGGTTGACCACATACTAGCCATGTGAGGCTGTTCTCCATTTTTAAGTTATTTGTACATTTTGATCTGATAATTTGTGAGGTTTGACTCATTTTTCTGATGTGTAATATGATATAATATAAACTAAATTGCTCGAAAAATAGCATTCGCATGACTGTCTATAACTTTCTAAAACCAGATGCCTAAATAGACCCTTCATCTTTTGGCAGTTATTGACAAAAGTCTCTTACCCTCTTCTTCCCAGGCTCAGAAGCACGAGTATCATAATCATCAGGGAGCTGAAGATAATCTTCCATTCTGCTGGCAATTGCCTCCCAGTCACGTTTCCTTTTAGTACCAGTTCTCAAGCCATCCAACTTGTCTGAGGGACAAACACAGAGCCGCAGCATTAAGGAAGAGTGTGAGTTTACACACAACACACAAACAAGGGAAAGAAGGCTGGAACACTGTCAGAGGGCACATCCACATTTTTGAGAGCAGCATCACTTGCAGATCCAAACTATCTTCTTGGCTGAGATACATCAAGTTCTGTGCAATTTCCATTGTTTATTTGGTGTTCATACTGGCAGCCATTATGATGTTGGTTTAAGTAACAAATACAGGCAGAGTAAGAAAAGGCACTTCTCTCCCGGTCTCCTTGTCCTCCACCCCCCAAATCACAACATTTCTGCTCTCATGTTCTGAAGGAAAATGCAGAGTTGGGTTTTTCTAAAATTAATTTCTTCCATCACTTTCTTTCTTTAACACAATATTAACAGCACCCACTTGATCTGCAATCACATGTGATACTGTGTTATATGAAAAGCAGGTAGTACAAAAAACTTAATGAGCCACACTAATGTTTTAAAGGGTTTTAGATTAACAGTTTCTTGGGATTTAGACTTCCGTGAGAAGATTCACTATGACTTAATGTTTATGAGTAAGGTGATTATACAAATCGTCACTTTCTTTGGTTATACTATGATGTGATGTTGACCATTCTAAGGCTAAGGGCTAGTCAGCCAAAATGATCAGATTTGAATTTTCTTTCTGAATCCTCAATCTGAGAGGGCTAAACTTTCCAAGGGCCCCACAGTGTAATCAATGAAATGAACAGGGATTGTTGATTCAGAAATTATGAGATATGAGTTTAGGTGTCTTCAAGAAGAACATGAAATGAAAATGTGTGGTCTTTTTTTATTAGTTGTTAATACTGATTTTGAATTCTACATGTGAAATATTATGATAGATATTTTTAGTTACATGGAAGCACCACACTTTTGAATCATCTGTAGTTATACGAACGCACTATTATTAAGCAAGTCAATAAAGGAAAACCCTGAAAACTTCAGAAAAACAATAACCACATTTCATTGAACTCCATAAAGGGTGCAGAGTATATATAATAGAAATCTTTGAGATACCAAGTTAGAGAGAACTTACTATGAAAAGTACAATGGAAGCAGTGGGAGGAGAGAGGGTGAGTTTATGTTTCAAATGCAAAAGTTTCACACACAACTAATTAATTGTACCATATCATACAGGCTACAAAAACCAGTAAGATTTTGCATACTTGCCAAAGCTTTTATTTCCTAACCGCCCCCCCACAAAAGTGGTATTATTGAAAAATCAGCAAGGCAAACTACAATACTTTACAAAACTCAAGAAATTTTTATCATATCACTTTGGAAAAATTTTAACAAGGATGAGTTCAACAGAAACAGTTTCCTGATCTCCTCTGTAAATCACATGCTGTACCAAATGCCTCTATCTACATGTATATGACAGGCCATATTATACAGGATCTTAAAGAAGAGACGCCCTTGACTGTACAGGGACATAGGATGTAGTATTAGTAAACCAACGAAGTCCCATAAACAATAAAACTGTTCTCAGTTCGACAGTGTACAGTATTATTGAAGAGTAGGAAGGTCCAATACACTTATTAAATAAACTTCAGAGGATTTCTCAACTAATAAGATCAACTTTGACATTAACACACTTCAAAAACTTTTTCATATTTCAATTCCAAGAATAGAGGATGGCCAGGCAGCAATGCAGAAGGACAGTGTGAAAACTGCAAGAACTTTTCCTCATACATTGGGTATATGACAGGAATTACAGACCAGGCGTCCCATATTTGCAACACGGAAGTTCAGAAGAGCATGTATTTCTAGTCTGAACACCCCTGTTTACAATGTTTAATTTGAAACTGTATTGTGCACGCATGCTTAGTTTCCTTCCTGGGGCTGAAGAAAGTTCATACCTCTTCCACATGGCATCCTGGAAACCCAAACACACAGATGTATGACATAAGGTGAAGGAAGAGGAATCAGGGGTGTTAGTTACAGAAGAAGACTGGTGTCCAATACACTCATACTAATGGTTTTCAGAAGTCTGAGTTTCAAAGATGAAGTTTTAAGATGAAGATGAAGGTTTAAACACCCAATTTGGACAGTCAACAGATCTTCAGAACAGTAGATATTATTATATCACAACAGAAAATTTCTTTTAGATTCATTTATATATTTTCTAAAGATAAATGGTGTTTCTGAAAATTTGTTCCTAGTGAATATACAAGGGTTATGTGCTTATGTAAGCAATAACTGCATTTCGACTGTGAAGAGATGAAACTTCCTGACATGTAGAAGGCCAATACACAATAACTCATAAGCAGAGACAAATGATAGAGATGAGAAACAAAAGGACTTGATATGAAGAAACCTGAATCATGTCATAAGTAGTTTCAATGCTGAATCTCAGCATCTGATGCAGCATATAACACCCACCCCTGTATTAGGGTGCTTGGATCCCAGCTGGGGAGGAGTCAGTCAGATGTGACTGAAGGGGGGTCACAGGCAGAAGTCTTCAAAAACTCCATGACACCCATGAAAGATGTAGCTCAGGCCAGTTGTGAATATTTTGTAAACTGTGGCACTTCTGATTTAACACTCAAATATAGGCTGAATTGTATACTGTACTTAATGAACACAGATTAAGAATCTGCAATGAGATTTAACTCGCTCCTTGAAAGATTATAGGTAAGTGAGTATTTTCTCATTGGCAGACTCATTTGTGAATCCAAATTCCTCAGTAACAGATTCAGCTCTTCTGGCTCAATGTATGCCACTGCTAAGGCTTAATGTTTCTATCCAGCATAACCATGTTACCAAGAGTAACTTAGTGGTGGTAAAGTACCCAGAAAAATAAAATGTAGCTGGTAATCAAATCTGCTGAATTTGTTATAATAAGGAAGGCAACATAAATAAGCTAATTCTCAGATGATGATCCTATTTTAGAGAAGAATTCTCTTCTCAGTTGGCTCCATGGACCAATCTCAAAGAAGCAAGCACTTTTAATAATGCTCACACTCAGTTTGCTCTTCTCCACAGGTGAATTAGCTCTCAAGATAACACAGTGGTGCAAGATGCAAGTCATTATACAAAACGTCAGTGTCATTCATTAAAAATAAACAAAGGTCCAATTGCAAACATGTTAGAATTTATTTTCTAGATTCATTACTAGATCCTTAGTGCCTTTCATTGAAATGGTTTACTTAACAAACCCATTTCTGGAATTCATTGTGTAACATTCTGTCTTTAAAATGGATGGAATTCTAAAATGCATTTTCTGAGAAGCAAATGGTAGAGAGGCCAGAATTTTTCCCAGAAACCAATACCAAGATTAATAGCATATTTTCTTGAACAATCATAACTAAATTCCACTTCCCTTTCTCTTTAAAAATTAGAAAGAAAAATAGAAAATGGACTGGCTCAAGTTTAAAAAAGCATTATCCTAAATCATATATTATATAAGGCCTGTGGTTATATGTTTAGCTAAAATATTTATCACTTTTACAGTCCCTTTGTCTCTTTATAATCCATCTCTCTTTGCCCCAAAAGATAATCATTATTCAGAGAATTAGAAGAGGACATGATCTTTCAGGTTATCTTAAAAGTACAAAACTTCAAACATTCTTAATCTAATGTCAAAACAAGCAGACCTAAAGCATTACTATTAAAAATACGTTGTGATTATTATTTTCCTATATACTTAATTGCATTTAAGTACTTATAAAGGCTTTAAAAGTTTAAGGAAGGAGATAATTGGTTATTAAGATTTCCCACAGAGGGAAGACTAGTAGAAAAATATGTCAGTAACATTTAATTTTCACATGACACACATTAGAAAAAAATTCTAGACTTTACAACAAAGCACTTGTCCCAATAATATAGTATACTACAGTCTATGGAACTATCTTTTAACATAGGACCCAGTCAACATCAATTGCCAACACGATCAGCTGGGGAAAATAAAAGGCACAGCCTATGTGACTATGTATAAAATTCACACCTCTGATGTCAGAAACACAGTGTGTCCCAAACAGTAAAGCAGCTAATGACTCAAATTTATTCTATAAATTTAAGACACTTAGATGTGTACTTCGGTTCTGAAATAATACAGCATGGTACCAGAAAGAGAAATGCAGAGACTGACAGCCATACTTCATACATTGGGAAGGAAAATCTTCTCAAAAAGTTCTTATCGTATTTCCCTAGATTTATTAATACATCTAAACCCACATATTAAATGGCTTTAAGTGAGGGAAAAACAAAGAAACTGAAAAAATGTTGTGCAGTATTACCATAAAATATTAGAGGAAAATCCATTGGACATGTATGATTTTCTGCTTGATAGAGAACCTCACAGTAAGCAACTCCAAATTTTTATTTACATAATCATTTTAACCAGTTTATCTTATAATGTGGCACTAAGGGCAAGGTGAAGGAAAAATAAATGGAATCTTATAAAGCAGGCTCCTCAAAAATCTTAATTATATAACTACCACCTCCTATGTAGAAACTCTAATTTATTTTACGAGGAAAATAACTCCCTTTTAATTAATTTTTAAGTTTCAATATTTATTATTATGATTACTATTACTACCCAAAATATTCACAATATGGTTCTACTTTGAACTGCAGTTAAATATTCTTTTAGAAAAGCAGAAATCTCATCGGCACCAACATTTCTGATTAATATCAAAGAATGGATTTCAGAAGTGATGGTATTTTATTACTAAATCTATCACATATTTCTGCTTACTCTAAAAACTTTAAATGGTACTGAAGGTAGTTTTTAAAAATACTCTCCTTTCACTCTGTCACAAGATATAACTAGTTAACCTGAAAGCTAGCAAAATAGACTGAGAATGTAAATAAGGTAGGCCAAAAATCTTGATTTAAGCTGACATTGTGGGAAATTTGTTCTTCTTACAGCAGAAAGATCTATGACCATTTACCATCAGGTATCACATATAAAAACAGGAAAAAGGAAATACCCACCTAGCTTTGCCTCAGATGTGTCCATCTCCCATTTGCTTTTCGGAATGTAACCCTAAATCGTACACAGAGAGAAGCTCGAAGGGTTAGAAAAAGACACATACATGCATATCACTTTTGAATTGGAAAAGCATTAAAACTGGGAATGGATTCAGTTTCCACTCGCTAGCTATAAATATATCTTTAGGGAAAACATAGTCTCATTATCTTTGAAGAAACTGAATTACCAAATTCACCAAACTTCACTGCCCAGATTTCAGAGTTGTCACTTCAGTATAGTATCATGAAGGCGCTTGGAGGCAGCTACAGTTCAAGACACACAACTGTAGTCTGAACAACAGCTGTATAGTAAATATGGTAAGAATGTATGGTGGTTACTGTGCTAACATTAATATTATTCAGATAGCAGAGGATTTATAATACTAGGTTATTTTCTAATTCAACTGCTATTCTCAAGTGATGTTAGCCATGAGGTCCAAAGAGTGTTTTTCGAAAGTTACTTTATAGTGCAGCGTAATTGTAAATATTCAAAAGAAAGGAGAAAACTTGGTATCACTGAACACAACTATGAAGTTCAACTTCATTTTAAAATGACTCAATTCATTTACCAGTTAGATCTTATAAAGACTAATTTTAATGAATCAATTTCAGAACATTTCTTTTCCATTAGTTGGAAACTGATTATTATTTCTGATATCTTTTAAAATTACATTTTCCCATTACATGAAAAACCAGAAATCTCCACAGGCAATTTATATCTTATGTAATAAAATAACTGGGTAGTTTATTTCAAACAAAGTCCTGTAAGCTTTCCAAATTTCCCAATGTACCTATTTAACTACATAGTAATCCTTTCAGTTTATTCACCTGGCAAGTATATGTTTTTTCCATGTTAATTTACGATGCTTCCCCTCTTCATCTGGATTCGAGTCTCTATTTAGACCCTAACATAAGGAACTTTAATACTAGGACTTATTATGTAGAACAGGTTCTTCAAAGATGTCAGCATCTTCTTTTAAGTATCAATGTATCTCTCTACTATTGGGAATGTTCAAGTTCATAGACTATACTGACACACAGGTAAGTTGGAAAGTATGTTGAACATTTCATGACAATAGCTTCTGTGTAGGTTTACTAGAGCATCATCATTCTTCCTGGAAACCTACAGGTCTTACACGTTTCTAGTTTTTAAGCCAGACTAATAATTCAATTTCACCTCATTAGGTAGTATTTTAAGTTATAAGTTATACCATTTTTTTCAAATAGATTTTGAGAACAAACCAAGACAAAGCTATGTTGAAGTGATGGTGCTAAAAGTTAAGTATCGATGAAATTTGTACAAGTTATACCTCAAAAATCATCTGAAAACCTTAAGCATCACTAGAATAATTATAAATTCTGAGACGTAGCTACTAGGTTCACTGAAGCACTAATGAAGGCAAAATATAAAATCGATGATCCCCAAAAAGTATTCTCTTAACCAAGAAGTTTGACTTTCACCCAGCTGTAGTAATCAGCACAGAGTAGAAAATGCAAAGTTTACTGAGAATTGCATTAAAATGGTCTGAATGACACGAGACTTGCTCTTAACCCTTTGGTTAAAATTCTCCAAGAATCTTTTACTCTTGGAATAGAACCCAATAGTAGAAGATCTGGATTTTGCATTTTTGAATGGGTTAAGAGAAGTTTTAAAACAAATATAAGCAAAATGAGTATATTAACATCCTCTTGCTGGAAACACTCTGTTGTTACTTAAAACTACATCATCTTCTCACTGCTTAAAATGTTAAGCCACTTGGAAATACAAGAGATAGTCCAGCAGGGTAGAGTTCTAAGGCTTCCTTGCCATGTTTCTGATGTAAAAATATAGTATTACGGTGTGTTTTACTTTTAAAAATAATAGTACATTCAATTAAGAGTTCTAAGTTTTGATCTCTACCTAAGCAAGTCAGATATTATGAACCAAATCCTGAATTGAAATCTCCACAAAAGAAGACGGATCTTCAAAGACCTAACATTATAGACTTCTCACATGGTCACTTTCTGTACACACGCTGCAAGTAGCCACATCAGAACAGCGTGGACCTTTAAGTGAATTTACTGCCTACATCTTACATCACATATGTCAAAATACAACCTAATTAAGAAAAATACTTTGTGTAATGAAAAAAAAACCATACTGAGACTCAAATGCCATTAACTTTCAAGCTTATTTTTTAATCCACATAGGAAATCTAGGAATGTAGAGGATAACACCATCTCTGTATAAACACAGTTTCTATCCACAGTCCTCTATATCACACATGGGTTTAATAGGACCACTCCTTAAAGAGTCTGTATTCTCTAGTGGGGGTAAGAATCAGGGTTCTCCATCTGTACATTTTCAAAATATGAGAAGCAGCTTTAGCAAAGGCTGAAATATTAAATAAACCAAATAATATTTTGAATTTAAAAAGCAACACTATTCCCAGGAATTGTTAATTTTTGAACCTCATTTAGCAAACACTGAAAAGCAACATAAATATAAGTCACATATTCATGAATGATGGGAGAAGGCAAACATCTCTAAGAGGTGTGATCGAAAGTATTTAGAGTAGGTACAGGGCAACTTTGAACCCACACTACATAAGCCTCTAATCAGCTTAAGCAAAATGCACCGTCTACACATCGAATCATTTTCCCCATCACTTAAAAGAATAAAATGCAGAAGAACAAATCCAGCAGTCTGTGGCAACCCTCCGCCTCCTCATTCAATAAGTTCTTCTGCCTCAATTGACAGAAACTCAATTTTGAAATCTTGTAGCAAAGAGACAATTATGCACATGTTGGGTAGGCTGTGCCACAAACCTGTTGGAATGTAAGAATGCTCTTTCATATGTAATTGATTTTCTTAAAAAGTAGACTCCCCCCTAAAGTCATCCACAAATAGATGAGTGAGTACAAGGGTAAGTTGCTTAGCATTCTCAAAATTTTCTTATAACACAGTAGAGGGTTCTTTTGGTCAGGGGAAAAATAAAAAGTATCCAAAAGTCTCCTTTAAGATAATTACGGAAACTTTTACCATTAAGGTGCATATCAACCGTAATAAACCTGACCACAGATCTGAATTTAAACCCCTAAGAACTTTAATAAAGAGACACTTTGTTCAAAGTGGTTGGTCTGTCTCCTACCAGTTCGTTTTCCTCTTCTTCTGCATCTTTCTTTTCTTCCTTCTGTTCTTCGATATTTGCATCAAAATCTTCCATCTCTACCTACACCACCCCAATAACCACAAAAAAAGAAAAAAAAAAAAAAGATTGATTTAACATTTAGGAGAATGTTGAATCCCTCATTGAGATCTGAAATGACCATGGTAGCCCAAAGCAAGACAGCACAGACTCATTGTTACATACTAAGTAATTTTTAATACCCTAAACTTTGAAACAGAACTGATAATAGACAGAATAATATTCCTGCCTTTCACTTTCCTGGGATATCTATCTTTATAATTTCCTATGAAGTATAATGATCTGTCCTAAGTTGATGGTTATCTGTTTTGCATGCCTATGAATTGCTAGGATTTCTTTTTAAAATCTTTAGCAAGTTTCCAATTAAGTAAAACATATGATTCAAATTTCAAAATGTAAGAAAGGATATAGTGAAAAGTACGGCGATAGTAGCTTGGTCCAGAATGGTAGCAGTGCAAACAGAGCAGATGGATTAGAAAGGTATTTATAAGGTAAAAGTGAAAAAACTTATAGACTTCACAGTGGAGCAACAGGGTTGGTTGAGTATTGGTATAATGGAGAATAAAGAGTCAAGGATAACATAAAGTCATAGTTTCAGCACGAAAGTGATTGGTAGGTCTGTTTATTAAAATAGAGAATACTAGAAGAGGAACAGGTTTAGATGAATTACATATTGGGTAGGTTGAGTTTGAGGTGTACCAGGGTAATAAATCTTTTCGGGTAGAGAATTTGGAAAATGATAGACTCACTTCCACTCAGATATGGCTGTTATTAAGATATTGATAAAATATATTCCAGTCTTTACAATTTAATATTAAGGGCACATAAGTGGCAATCTGAACTACCGGAAAGATTGATTACCTATATAGAATGTGTAAAATAAAAACAGAGCCCTAAAGAACTCCAACATTTAAGGACTGGGTAGCAGGAAAAGTCGGCAAAGGAGACAGAAAAGAAATGACCAGAGAGGCCAGAAGAAAACCAGGGGAAGTGGACTCAAAGAAGCCAAGAGAAAAATGTTTTCAAGGTGGTGGTCAATTTGTCATATGTGGCTATAAAATTAAGCCCCAGGAGAAGTGAGAATTGTCCACTGTCATGGAAATCTTTGGTGAGGGTCTCTGGAGAATGCTTGAACATAAGCCAAAAGAAAATGGGTAGAGGAGTGGCACAGGAGGTAAAAACACATAAAAATACAATGACAATATTGAATACAGACAATTCTCATTCATAGGAGATCGAATAAAACAGATGTACACAACTGATTAAAAGAGAAAACTCTCCTTTTTGATAAAGATTTACTTCCACCAAATTAATAATTTAGGCAAGAATTATCTATGAATAAAAATTTGTTGGGGAACAGAAATTAACAGTTTCAAAGTATTCCCCTACAGATTACTTATGACAAAGAGAAAAAGGTAGAAAAATTTGATGGATTCCATCTGAACCAAGTCATCAACATTTAAAATCACCAATAATAAAATAAATTGACATAATTTGGCTCCTGATATGATGCACTGAGGACACATCACTTATTTAGTATTCTTGCTGATGTTTAACCTAAAACTAATCACGTGGAAACATTAGACAAACCCAAACTGAGGGGTGTTCTACAAAACAACCAGCTTTACTCTTCAAAAATTCTTTGTCTCTCATGACAATGACAGGGCTGAAAAACTATTTTTTATATTAAAGGACTGGATCCTGGATTTTTAAAAATTGCTATGAAGCACCATTATGGGAATAACTGGTGAAATCTTAATATGGACTGTATATGAGATAATTCAGAAAATTTACATTACTTAATATAGCATTTTATCCATGTTAAATGTCCTGAATTTGATCATCGAGACTTCTAGTTTTTTAAGAGAATGCTCTTGTTCTTGGGATACCATTGAAATATTTAGGGGTGCAACTTAACTTTCAAATGGTTCCACAAAAATAGTGATAATAGTAGTAATAATAATGAGGAGGAGGAGGAAGAAAAGGAGGAGTGAGAGGAAATTGTATAGAGAAAAATGTGGCAAATATTAATTGGCAAATCTCGATAAAAGTTGTACAGGTTTTCTTATACTACTCACTCGACTTTTCCATAGTTAAAAAACTTTTCAAAGTAAAAAAGGTGAAAAAAGGTCACTTTTGCACTGCCTCTGAGCCAAAAGACACTCACCTCTTCAATAGCAGCATCTTGAAGCAAAGAACGAATGTCCAGACGCATCATGTGACGAGGTGCAGCTTCCCAGTGATCAGCCATCTATTGAGAGATTCAGGAGGTCAAGCTATCTCTGGAAACTACTCAAAGACCAATTGAGCATCCAAGACAAGTTAACTAATACTGTGAAGTCTAACGGGCTAGCTCCAGGAAGAGCTAGGCCACCTCTTTCACTTAGATACAAAGGAAGAGAAACATTTACTAAAGCAGACAGAAAAGATATTGCGAAAGTGAAGAGGATAAACAAAAACTTCTACACAACAGTGATGATACAGCCTAAATGAAATTTAGAACACCTTCTATATTTCCAAAAATCACCTTATTTATTTCTTTAAGCTTTCTTCCATGAATATTTCTTTTGCCACAAGTCTGGTTATCTGCACTCATTTCAGCCAAATACACCTAAGAAAGAATGAATAATAATTACTCAAACAAATACAGCGCTTTCATGATAACGCAAAGTACTCTAAAATTATTTTAGGTCTATACCTCAAATCCCTTGGTTTTTGCTGCACTCCAAAACTGATCAAAATGTCGAACTCTGTCATTGATGGCATCCAGGATGATGAAGGGGAAAAAGCCATCATCCAGAGTCTTTTTGAAAGTTTTGAACATGCTGGTGCGATAGGTCTCCTCCATCTCAGCTTCATATTCATATTCCATTACCTAAGATCCCCCAAAAGAGATATGCTTAGCAAAAGCAAAGACTCACGTTAAACTTCTTCCCTGCTTAGCATCTGGACAGAGATGACTTTGTAGTAATTTCTTCACACCTGAGTACTAAGTTTGTCTTCGAAAAAGAAAGAAGTCTTTGTCTTTAAAAAAGCCACATTTCTTTCTGAACATGTTTTCTTTTTACTACTATCAATGAATCAGGATGTAATCTGAGATTATACCATACCTTCTTTTTCACTTTCTTTCCAGAATCTGGATCTTTTTCTTCTTTTTCTACTTCAGTGATGAAATAATCATCCAGGCTTAGAACTCTGGGTGCAGGTCCTCCAAATTCTACCTCCTTATCCTAAGAATCATATAGTCGAAAAAGTAAAAGAGAATTTATGGAATAAATTAATAAATGTTCACACTAAAGTTCCTTCTCTTGGTTAAGTAATATGCAATCCTCTGGTGGTTTCAAATCAAGTAGAGGCAAAAATATTTACCTAAAAATATCAAAATTTATATGACAGCACATACCACATGGGTCAACTAGAATGGATCGAATGGGAAATATATTTATCAGTATCCTGCTGCTTGCTAAGAAGGCAAGGGGCTAACAAAAGCAACTGATTCTTTGGCTTTCCCATACTCACTCGAATAAGTTTTGCAACATGTGTCTTTCCACTGCCAGGCAATCCTCTCATTATAACAACAATCTGAAACACAATGAAAAAACAATCACTCGGAAGATTTTTTTTACAGTGAAAATTTATAGTTAACAATCTTTCTCTAGGATAGACCACATGATATGCCATGAGGCAAACTTTAATTTGAAAGGATAGAAATAATACAAAGTATTTCTCTGATCACAATAAAATAAAATTAGAAATTAGCAGTCAGAAAAAATTGGGGAAATTCAAAAATTAAACACCATACTCCTAAATAACAAATGGGTCAAAGAAGAAATCAAAAGAAAAATCAGAAAATACTTTTAGTTAAATAAAAATGAAGATACAACATACCACAACTTATGGGATGCAGCTAAAGCAGTGCTTACAAAGAACTTTACAGCTATAAAAAATGCCTATACTAACAAAAAAGAAAGATCTCAAATCGATAATCTAACCTTCCGCCTTACAATACCGGAAAAAGAACAAACTAAACCTAAAGCAAGCAGAAAGAAGGTAATTATAAACATTAGAGCAAAAGTAAAACAGAGAACAGAAAAACAATAAAGAAAATCAATGGAACCAAAAGCTGGTTCATTGAAAAGAATAACAAAATTGACAAACCTTTAGCTAGACTGACTAAGAAAAAAAGAGAAAACTCAAATTATTAGAATCGAAAATGAAATAGGGAATATGACTGCCAATCTTACAGAAATAAAAAAAGGTTTACAACAAAACACGATAAACTACTGTATGCCAATAAGTTAGATAACTTAGATGAAATGGACAAATCCCTGGAAGGACAGAGACTACTAAAGCAAACCCACGAAGAAACAGACAATTTGAATAGACCTATATAACAAGTGAAAAGATTGAATTAGTAATAAAAAACTCCCCACAAAGAAAAGCCCAGGTGGAGACGGCTACATCACTGAATTTTAACAAATATTTAAAGAAGAATACCAACTCTTCACAAATTCTTCCAAAAAAACAGAAGAGGAAGGTACAATTCCCAACTCATTTTACGAGGCCAGCATTTCAAATCAGGCAGATACCGGATACCAAAACAAAGATATCACAAGAAAACTACCAATATCTCTTATGAATACGAATGCAAAAATTCTCAACAAAATAATAGCAAACTGAATCCAGCAATATGTAAAAAGAATTACACACCATGACCAAGTAGATTTATCCCAGGGATGTAAATTAACATCTGAAGAGCAATTAATGTAATATATCATATCAGAGAATAAAAAATAAAAATCACATACAACAGAATAAAATCATATGCAATACAATAAAAAACAAAAATCTTATCAACACAGAAAAAGCATTCAACAAAATCCAACATCCATTCATGAGGAAAACATTCAACAAATCAGAATGAAAGGGAATCTTCTCAACCTGATAAAGGGCATCTATTGAAAACCCATAATTAATATCACACTTAATGGTGAAAAACTGAAAGTTTTCTCTTTAAGATCAGGAATACAACAAGGGTGTCTACTCTCATCACATCTGTTTAACACCATACTGGAGGTTCTAGCCAGGGCAACTAGGCAAGAAAAAGAAATAAAAGGCATCTAGATCGGAAAAGAAGAAGTAAAACCACCATTATCTTGTATATAGAAAATCCTACGGAATCTACTAAAAATCTATTAGAATAAATGAATTCAGCAGTTTTCCAGATATAAGACCAATATGCAAAATCAATTCAGTTTCTATTCAATTGAACAATCCAAAAATGGAATTAGTCAAGCTATATCAATACTATATTAAATGTGAATGAATTAAAGAATCCAATTAAAAGGTAGAAATTGTTAGACTGCATAAAAAAAAAAGAAGTCCAACCATATGTTGTCTATAGGAGACATACTTTAGATTCAAAGACACAAACAGATTGAGAATAAAAAGATGGAAAAAGATATACCATGCAAACAGCAACCACAGAAAAAAGCTGGATTAGCTATACTTATAACAAATGAAATAGATTTTAAAATGACACACACATATACATACATATATATATGTATGTGTGTGTATACATACACATATACATATATATGTATGCGTGTGTATATATGTGTGTGTGTGTGTGTGTGTGTGTGTGTGTGTGTAAAGTCAAAATATCTGATGGAAATCTTTAGTATTAGTTTATTGAAATGAAATCTAATTATTCTGCAATATAAGATAAACTTAAGTGTACATTTGTAGGTCACTAGGAAAATAAGTGTAAGCTAATTGCGTCTAATTCTCCCTCTTTTGTGATCCACATACCATAAAACTAAATCTACTTTTCCCTTCTTCAAAATGCAATTAATTGAGCTCTTATGAATTATTTTCTTTTTTGCCAAGCAACTAAGCTCTAACTTCTTAGATTCTATAGGGTAGGTAATTATTGAGATTATATGATGATTTGGAGATGGTAAGATGCTTTGAATCCGAATGTTACAGAAAAATGTTCAGGATATTAAAAAGATTTCTTATCAGCTTCTGATTCGCAGGAAAACTAGTCAACTGCATAGTACTCACTCTCTCAGGTCTGCTCTCTCGACCAGGTGGTTTCAAAATATCATCCACATTTTTAGACTCGGGCTTCTTCTCAACCCGTGGGGCTGGAGGTGGCTGGTGGCTAAGTGAAGGAGCTGGCAAGGGCATTCGCTCCTCTGGGTAAGTTCTTCGTTCTCCTAGGATTCCAGCAGTTGAAAAAAAATCACTTTTTATATAACAATTACTTAAAATTTTTAACCCTCTCCACACATCCTAAGATAATATAACTCATAATAATTTGGGGGCACTTTTAACCTTAATTAGAGAAAGTTTAAGTAATGTAAATCTATTGAAATCAAGAAAATGAAAAGATTTAGGTATGATGTCAGGCAAACAGAATGTTTTAAAAAATACTAAATTCACCTTTGTTTGTATTAAATTTAGGAAAAAAGTTAAGCAACAGGACACAGAAGAATAACATACTTTGCTGGATAGTTCCAAGTATGACTTATAGTCTGTCTGTAACTTCCACTTTACAGTTTTAAGAACAAGAGCCACAAACTTAGGGAAGCTTGATCTTATCAACAGCTAAGAGTTTCTAGTTTAAGTGTAATTTAGAGTAGCAGAAAACTAAAATCAACTTAAATGTCCAATAATAAGGGTTTTATATTTTATTGACTCAATAGAATATCACAGAGCATTAATATAATAAGTTTACATATAGAAAAATATATATGGCACAATATCAATGGGAACATGAATGATAAATTGTGTTTATACTTTGATTTACAACTTCATTAATATATATGTGGAGAATGAGAGGAAATATATAAAATTATAATAGTTGTGATTTAGTGGGTAGTGGGATTATAAGTGACTTTGTTTCTATTTTCCAAAATTTCTTTAATAATATAAAAAGCTATCTGTTTTACTTCATTAATTAATTACATTTCTATTTTTGATGACAATGCTGCCATCTCTATAAGGTCATTTTACTCTGAAAGTTTAAATCCACATCTGCAACGGAAAGCATTTCCAGTTTAAATTCTCCACACTCTTACAGCTAATAAGGCTCTACCTCCAAACACAGATGGTCCTTCGTAGGCGGGTCGATCAGGCTTTCGGTCATAAGATGGCCGATCAAATCCCCCTCTTCTGGACGAGGAATGGTCTTTTTTATCTCGATATGACTGAGTCCTAGAAGGTTTAACAGTAAGCGATATGGTAAATAAAAAATAATTGGAGGTCTTTATCATATAATGCAACACCATTATCTGCTTAATTTTCCCTATGAGTAATTACTATACATAGTTAACATTCATACTTTGACTTTGCTTTTCCATTTAGATCTTCCTTGCATATACACATCTAAAGAGTTCACAAGTTGCAAAAATAAATTGTTTGCCTACTAATTAAGTAATGATTGTACCTTTATTGACAATACAATTTCCTTTCCTTTCTGGCTATCTCCTTCCCCCATTTAATGCTCTGGAATTCAAGCTGGCAAAATTCAAGCATCTGTTTCCTGAAAATTGGGCCAGAACTGCTCTTCCCTCTCCAAGTTATACACATGAGAAGAATATGTCATTTACTAAACTTCCTTTAGATATACCGACTTTTGCTGAACTTAAGTATGTGGTAATTTGCACACCTGGCAAAGATGTTTTTCATAGCATACCTATCATCTCGAGGTCGGCGTTCTCTGTCAAATCGATCCCGGTCATAGTCAATAACACCACGATCCCGGTCGCGGTCCCTATGTGCCTCCCGATCTCTCTTGAAATCTCGATGATCTGCCATGACATTACTCTGGCGATCAAAATAAGGCTCACGGTCTCTGTCTCTATCATAACGATCGCGTTGGCCTGCATGCTCTACAAAACAATTAGTACAAAATAAGAACTATATCCCTTTTTCTGAAATGAAGGCAAAAAAGTACAAATTTAACTTTAGAACTAGTATAAACAGTTGCCCTAATTTCAACTCACAAATCTGTTAGCTATATTAAAGGGAGGCCCAGATAATCTTCCCAGAAGGCAATCGGGTAATAATTAAGCCCTAAAGGTTTAAAAATACTAATCTCTCTGGGACTCCTACCTGTCTCAAAAGTTGATCTCTCAGGTAGTGGATCCGGGCGCAGAGTTATTCTCTCTCCGTAGGGTATCTGTTCAACTTTATTAGTGGATATATCTGGTAAACAAAATCAGGGATAAAACATTGTAAGGGTGAAGCTTAAGGAATGCAAAGCTGAAGCCAACAATTCCTTTAGAATCCCAAATACAAACTTGCCACCATTACTTACCTCGGCCATGGCCATAATCAACAGTCTGCTGCACTGGTGGTGGTTTGGACATTGGTGGCATACCCATAGGCATTGGGCCGGGAGGGGGAATGGAAGGGTGAACAGGTGGGGGTGGTAACACTGGAGCAGATGAAATTGTTGCAGTTTCTGATTTAAATTCCGAATTCAGTCCTTGTTCATCATTTGTATCCCAGAGGCCATAGAATGAATCTTCATCCCAGCGTTCCTGTTCCATACCTGAAGTTTGTGGCTTTATCACTGGAGGAGGAGGTGGAGGTGGAGGAGGAGGGGGTGGTGGTGGTGGTATTGGGATAGGCGGCCTGGTCACAGGAACAGATGATCTTACTGGTGGAGCAGAGGGTCTTACAATTGAACCTGGTGGTTTACCCATAGGAGGGGGTGGTCTATAGGACCCTGGAGGCTGGAGAACAGAGTAAATAGCTTAGTGGATGAGGATACCACCGTTTTTGCACATCAGTGAAAATGAAAATCTGGTTCTCAATCCATAAAAGAAAAATATGATAAACTGGACTGAAAATTGACAACTTTTTGTGCTTTAAAATACACCATAAGGAGAAAATATACCTGGCCCTTGAGCAACTCAGGTGTTAACCGTGTAAATCCACTTACACATGAATTTTTTTCCCAACAGATGTCTGTACTGTTTTTGATCCGCAGTTGGGAGTCCACAGGTGCAAGTGTGTGTGTGTGTTGGGGGTGGGGTGGATGACTATATGAATTGATCTATAGATTCGGAGATTTTGGTATCCATGAGGAGTCCTAGAACACCCCATCCCCAAACCCCCATAAGATACCAAAGGACAACTTAAATTTTGGGGAAATTAAAAGTTATATGTGAATTTTTAACTATATAGGGGTGGAGGCTGGAGGGTGGGAGTCGTGTCCCCAATGCCCAAGTTGTTCAAGGGTCAACTACATATGCAAATCACATATCTGATAAAGGACTTATATTCAGAATATAAAAACTCTTACAAACTTAATAAGACAACTTAAAAATGAGAAAAGATTTGAATAGATATTTCTCCAAAGAAGATATGAACACCCTATAAGCATATGAAAAGATGCTCACCATAATAAGTAATTAGGGAAATGCAAATTTAAACCACAATGAGATACCATTTCATACTTAGTAGAATGGCTATAATTAATAACACAGATAATAACAAATGACAACAAGGATGTAGAGAAATAAGAACCCTCTTAGACTACTAACACGGATGTAACATGCTGCAGGCAGTATGGAAAATGGTTTAACAGTTTCTCAAAAAGTTAAACATAAATATACCATAAACTCAGCAATTCCATTCCCATGTATCTATCCAAGAAAAACACGCCCACCCAAAGACTTGCACACAAATATTCATAGCAGGATTATTCAATAATCCAAATGTCTGTCAACTAGTGAATGGATAAACACAACACAGTATATCTATACAATAGATTATTACTTGGCAATAAAAAGAAATGAAGTACTGACTCATGCTACAATATAGATGAACCTTGAAAACATTAGCTAAGTATAAGAAGCCAGACACTAAAGACCACATATTGTATGATTTCATTTAAATGAAATGCTCGCAAAGGCAAATCTGTAGTGACAGAAAGTGGATTGGTTGTTGCTTTGAGTATTTGGGGTAGGAATGAGGATTAACTGCAAATTGGCACAAGGGATCTTTCTGGGGTGATGAAAATGTTCTAAAACTAGATTTGGTGATGGCTGTACAACTTAGTAAATTTAGTAAAAATCATTGAATTACATACTTAAAATGGGCAAATTATATGGTATATAAACTGTACCTCAATTAGTGGTTAAAAAGGGAAAAAACTGCCTCAACACTATAACCCACTCTCCCAATGTACCACTCATTCTTCTTCCAGAAAAACTAGCATGCTAGCCACTTAGATATAAATGTCTCAGGCCCACCCCAAACCTACTGAATTTCTGTGCATGAAATACTGGCATTAGTTTAAAAGAAAAACAAAACAAAACCCTACATGGGTAAATCTGGTGTTTATCACTTAGTTAAGAACCTCTGCTATAAACTATCTTCCCACTCTGGTGACCTACCTCCTCTGCAAAAATAGCAAATTTGCAGTGGGAGAAACAAACTCTAGCTAGCCTCCTCATTTCTGTTTAGTTATCTGGTTGACAATAGCAGTTTGTGGTAATGCTGGTATCAACATACAACATGAGCACCAGGAAACAATAAAACAAAGAAACCAAATGGGACATCCAGTAATCTTCCCCAGGAGTGCCACTGTTGTGTCCAATGTTTACATTCCTTTTTCCAAAGCAATCAACAAATGTCAACAGAAATGTATTTTAAGAAGATAGTAGAACCTCTTGGCAAATAGGGCCTATCTACTCAGTATAGAAACCAAATTGTCAAATTTCATTTTAATTTTTGCAAGCCTGATTCAAACACTCATTATCCATTTCTCTGAGCTCACTGTTTCTGGTTTGTTTGCTCTTCATCAACGGCTATTTTAGACCATGGAAAGCCAACAATACACATAACTTATGTTCTTATTCATATATAGGTTGTGTTCTTTGAGTATCAAAATAGATTTGGCTAAAATGTAAAAAAAACATAATTTAATTAGAGGCCACTGCAGGCTAGAGTTAAAGACAAATGGCTATCATCTAAAAGTAAATTTTAGGTTATGCCATTTTAAACTGTTTAGAAAATGCATATATAGGACAAAGCTATCATGTCTGGAGTACAGCTATCCAGATATGTTTTAAATATCTTAAGAACACTTGAGACTATGCCTACAAAGAAAACACAAAGTGTTTTCTTCATACTACATAAACATTTGTAAAAAACAAAATGAAACAAAATACTCCTATAGTATCTATATTAGGAAGGATTATCTGTATTATATGAAGGATAATACAAATTAGAAAGAAAAACCTTAAGAGTCAAACAGATAAACTGGTAAAGAACAAAAATAGAATTTTTATAAGAACTATAACTAACAAATGTGGAAAAATACTCATGTTCACTAATTATCAAAAATACGTATTAAAATATTTTAATAGAACTATTAAATTTACCAAAAATATTAAGTAGCTAATGCTTGCAGGGTTATAGGATAGATGTTATACAACTATTTCAGAGAGCTATTGGCTATATTACAAGAATCATTAAAACTGTCCTTATTCTTTAACTGAAGTATCCCACTTTGGGCGTCTAATATTACTTTTAAGAAGTTATCTGAAATAAGAATTTAACACAAAGACATCCATTAAAGTTATACTATTAATAAAAGTGAAAGATTAGAAACAAAAGCCTAACAGAAATGGAATAGTTTTAATAAAGTATGCATCAAAAATAATAAAGCATGTAGCAGTATGGAAACATATTTATGATTTGTTAAGTGAATAAAACAAAAATGGAGATCTATAATCTAGAGTTTCTACAATTTGTTAAGAGATACAAAGATAAAAAAAAAATAATAATTCCTACCTTTATGGGCTTTAAAGTTTAGAAGGAAAAACAGACAAGAAAGCAATCAAAATACCATACGATAAGGGCTATGACAGAGGGCCATATGAGATGTCAGAGGTACGTGTGAGGGCAACTATCTTACTTTTAAGTAGAAAAGAAGGTACAGAGCTGAGTTCAAAAAGATGAATGAGAATTACCTAGCTGGTGAAGGAAATAGGAAGAGAAAGAAAAGAAACTCTAGGTTTAGAGAACTACATGCATGTGCAAAGCATGGAGAAGAGCCTGGCACACTCACAGAATGGTGAGAAGCTCCATATGGAAGGAAAGTGGAGTGTAAGCGAGTGGAGTAGAAAGTAAGGATAAGCAGAGGTCGGGCCAACACAGGAAGAACATAAAAGGCCATGCAAAGGAATCTAGATTTTATCCTGAAAGCAATGGGGGAATACTGAAAAGTTTTAAAGCCAGGGCGCGACATGGTGAGATTTGTTTTAAAATGTCCATTTCGGCTGTAAGTCACAACAATGCTGCCTAAAGTGGAGCGTAGGGGTATGAGAGAACTTTTCAGGGTGTTGGAAATTTATCTTTTGTTCCATTTTTAGTATATATGCTGCCAAAGCAAACACAATTTTTTTATCTTTTTTGTATACATTTGACAAAACTCAAACTGTAGGCTTAAAATAGGTGGGCTGAAAACGAGTATGTTATTATATGTAAATTACACCTAATTTGATTCAAAAAATAAAATAATCACTGGCAACAGAACGGAGAACAGATCAGAGGGGAATGCAATGGAGAGAGATGAATTAAGATACTTCTGCAATAATCTAGGTAAGAACTAATGAAAGCTAGAACTGAAGTTGTGAGGAAGTAGAGGCTAGAATATTTGAACAATATTTAAAAGGTAGTGAAATCCATCAACCGAATGACTGAATATAAAAGGATAGGACAGAGGAAAGAGGCAGGTTGCATTTCAGGTTTCAAGTTTGGGTGACTAGGTGATGGTGAGGAGAACGAATTTAATGGAAGATGATAATGAGCTCCATTTTGAATGACCTGAACTTGACAGGAGACACGCCCACAGAGAGAAACTCTGTAGCAGATGGATGCATACATACATAGGTTGGGAGATATGATTTGGGATTCAACATCATGGTGGTCAGTGTTGTCAACAACTATAAGTGTTGTGTTAGACCAGGATGAAAGGGAACAATGAGAAGGAAGAGAGTTATTTGATGAAATGATTCAAGTGTTTTTTTCTCTCACTGTGTTGAAATAAAGTTATTTGCATGATAACATTTTTAAAGCTCATCACTGGCTTAAAAAAAAAAAAAATACAACAAAACAAAAGCAAAACAAATGGAGAACTTAAAAGTCTTGAACAGAAACACCCGTCTTTACTGCCTGAACAGGGGCATGATGTTCGATCCCTTCCCTAGCTGAAGGACTAGTAGCTTAAAGAGGTAGAGAGACTAGAGGCTCACCTGAGCAGGGCTCACGGGGAGCCCGTGCACTGCCCAGATGGAACACAGGACTATTTGAACAAAAAGGATTATTAGAAAAATTCTACAATTTTGTGAACATGAAGCCATATAGTTCAGGGGTGCTTGGTGTACTTATCAAAACCTGGGGGAAAAAGCATTTCTATCACACTTTTGACCATATTTAGCAAGATTTTCAAAAGTCAATTACTATTAGCTTTCTATTTTTCCAAAATGTATATATTTTGTAGAGGAAATTTATACTTATTGTAATACAATAAGATCAAAGAACAAACAAATAATATACAAAGCAGAAATCATTTCATTTTCTGAGCACACATTTTCCATACCGGATACATTCCAGGTCTTGAAGATGTATTTTGCAATCTTGAATCTTGGGGTGGGAGGTGATCAGGCATCTGTGGCTCAGACCCAAAGTCTTTCATCTTCTGAAGCTGTTCTTTCTGTTCCCTGTAACAAACAAAATTGCCATTGTACGTAAGGTGTGTCTATTCCATTCCTAGATGACTACAATTAATATAGAATCCAAAAAAAGAGACCTAAAAATCTTGTTCCAAAACTGTCTACAATAGGGGTCCCTAATCCCTGGGCTGTGGACCAGTACTGGTCTGTGGCCTATCAGGAACTAGGCCACACAGCAGGAGGTGAGCAGCAGGCCAGTAAGCGAAGCTTCATTTGTATTTGCAGCTGCTCCCCAGCGCTAGCATCACTGCCTCAGCTCCACCTCAGATCATCAGGCATTAGATTCTCATAGTCCCTGGCCAAAAAGGTTGGAGACCACTGCTCTACAGTGCTCACAAAGCAGCTCCAATCTGAGGATGCTTTCAGGTAAACCATTCTTAGCTTCAACAGAGGAAAATATAAGTCAACAAAGAAAATATAAAGGTAACACTCTCTTGCCTTTATGTAGCTGGCTGATAAGTCATCTATGACCTATAATTATAAACTGATCTACAAGACAGGCTCTACAACCTGCCTCATTAGTCTATTCTAATATCTCATCTACTTGTCATGTTTTTCTTTTATCCAACCAAAAGGTCTCTTGTTACTTTTTTTTTTATTCAATACTCTTTAGACTAGAGGTTGCAAAATGGTGGCCAATGGGCCAAAGATGGCCTAGAAAGTGTTTTTTAATTTGGCTTTCACATCAATTTACAAAATCTGAATTAGCTGCCATTATGTACAAAGCAAAGTATTTCATATAGAAATGCAAATTTTAAAGAGATTTGGTAACAATGGCCTACATTCCCACATGCCAACAATCAGCAGAGTAGAATAATGGCTGCCCATTTTAGATGAAGCAGTTGGCCACAATTCTCACCAAAATCAGTA
>NW_006494609.1:2976255-2980584 GCF_000325575.1 Pteropus alecto | reverse complement strand
ATCTGAACAAAAAGGATTATTAGAAAAATTCTACAATTTTGTGAACATGAAGCCATATAGTTCAGGGGTGCTTGGTGTACTTATCAAAACCTGGGGGAAAAAGCATTTCTATCACACTTTTGACCATATTTAGCAAGATTTTCAAAAGTCAATTACTATTAGCTTTCTATTTTTCCAAAATGTATATATTTTGTAGAGGAAATTTATACTTATTGTAATACAATAAGATCAAAGAACAAACAAATAATATACAAAGCAGAAATCATTTCATTTTCTGAGCACACATTTTCCATACCGGATACATTCCAGGTCTTGAAGATGTATTTTGCAATCTTGAATCTTGGGGTGGGAGGTGATCAGGCATCTGTGGCTCAGACCCAAAGTCTTTCATCTTCTGAAGCTGTTCTTTCTGTTCCCTGTAACAAACAAAATTGCCATTGTACGTAAGGTGTGTCTATTCCATTCCTAGATGACTACAATTAATATAGAATCCAAAAAAAGAGACCTAAAAATCTTGTTTCAAAACTGTCTACAATAGGGGTCCCTAATCCCTGGGCTGTGGACCAGTACTGGTCTGTGGCCTATCAGGAACTAGGCCACACAGCAGGAGGTGAGCAGCAGGCCAGTAAACGAAGCTTCATTTGTATTTGCAGCTGCTCCCCAGCGCTAGCATCACTGCCTCAGCTCCACCTCAGATCATCAGGCATTAGATTCTCATAGTCCCTGGCCAAAAAGGTTGGAGACCACTGCTCTACAGTGCTCACAAAGCAGCTCCAATCTGAGGATGCTTTCAGGTAAACCATTCTTAGCTTCAACAGAGGAAAATATAAGTCAACAAAGAAAATATAAAGGTAACACTCTCTTGCCTTTATGTAGCTGGCTGATAAGTCATCTATGACCTATAATTATAAACTGATCTACAAGACAGGCTCTACAACCTGCCTCATTAGTCTATTCTAATATCTCATCTACTTGTCATGTTTTTCTTTTATCCAACCAAAAGGTCTCTTGTTACTTTTTTTTTTATTCAATACTCTTTAGACTAGAGGTTGCAAAATGGTGGCCAATGGGCCAAAGATGGCCTAGAAAGTGTTTTTTAATTTGGCTTTCACATCAATTTACAAAATCTGAATTAGCTGCCATTATGTACAAAGCAAAGTATTTCATATAGAAATGCAAATTTTAAAGAGATTTGGTAACAATGGCCTACATTCCCACATGCCAACAATCAGCAGAGTAGAATAATGGCTGCCCATTTTAGATGAAGCAGTTGGCCACAATTCTCACCACACTCAGTAGAGTTATACTGGCCCACTTTTACTCATTTTTATTACCTGTCTGCTTCTTATGGGCATTTTAGTTTATGACTCCTGCTGTATATGGTAAGAACAACTGTTGGTCTATACCTTTAAAAATAACACTTCATATTCCTAAAGAGTAATTACTTAACTCTTCAAGTTTTTCTTTAAATCTCTGGTCAAATAAATTCCTTTTACTTTTCCTTAAGATGTGCACCTTAAATACATGTAACATCTACTACAATCTCTTCAAACCTTTAACAATTTTCTCTCTACACTTTGTAAAGTGTAGTGACCCAAATGGACACAAAATAAGGGAAAAGCATATAAAAATACATATTATTTTCTGCCTTGTGTAAATCATGCCTTAATACCAACACAACATACCTTATTTATATTCAACTATGACCACTCTTATCTATCGCTTCATATATTTTAATTATGTTTATGTTGCCTAAGAAAGAGCTTTTTAAAATAGGATAATGAAGAAGCACCTTTTATTGAGCATTTCTATGCAAAGCGATAATGGATGGAAAGGAAATTTTAAAAAGAAAAGGAAAGAAACCTTGGCAGCTTATCAACACCAATCAGTTTGGTCTTCTCCAAAAACAAAATAGATTTTAGAGTTGGACAAACTGGGTTTGAATTCTGAGTCTGCCACTTATTAGCCAAGTGGACTTAACCTCTCTTAGTCTTAGTATCATTTGTGAAGTGAGGATAATACAACTTATCTTTATAGGCCTTTGAGATATAAGAATTTGAGATAGGAGGATTGAGATAATATCTGCTAAGTTATTAGCATAGTGCCCAGCACACAGGAGTAGTAAATTAAAGGTGTCTATAATTTAAACATAAATTGCATAGTAGTTAAATACTCTAGGGTATGCTTTCTACACCTTCTTCATCAGTGATCTGGAAAAGTCAAACCTCATAGAGCTTATCTTCCACAGACCACAGAAATCTGTTTGCTGCCTGAGGTACCTGATCTTTCATCTTTTCCTACAGGTAATTTTCCTCATCATACCTTTCTAGTCATGAAGCTTTCATTGTAACATAAATTAGAATAATCCATAAATATAGACCAGAATTGAATAATGAAAGAAATATAATACATTAAAATATGTCAAAACCTAACCATTAATTATTTTCTCAAAACACTGCTAATTTCTAAGAAATTGCTCAAAAAGCTTACAATCTGTCAATGACTCCTAAATTTTTATCTCAGGATATAGTTGGTTTAAGGATGAAATGAATTAATACACACAAAGTATTTAGTACAGTTCTTGGCACACAGTAAGCATTCAATAAATGTTACCTTTTGTTATTATTGCTACTACATGAGAAGCATTATATAGATACCTATACATTAGTAAGTTGATTGTAAGTCCAGAAATCCAAATTCTATTCTCCATCTCACAAAGAAAATACTTGATTATGTAGAAACAAGTAAATATCCTCAAGTAGAGATATCTGCTTGTAGTTATGAAAGATAAAACATCCCCAAAAGAAAAGTATCACTGATTAGACAAATCTGAGGATGTTTCCAGGTAAACCATTTTTAGCTTCAACAGAGAAAAATATAAGTAAGTCCTTATAGCACTTTTAAAGTTATTTCAAAGATTAGTGAATATGAAGTTTATTACATCTAATACCAAAGAACAAACTGCCTCCTGGGGAAAAAAAAAGAAAAATGTTAAATATGAGATCTGAAATCCAGAGTACCAAATTTGAGAGTTGAAGTTTGACACTTGAAATATGCACAGGCATAGCATGTCAGCAACACATCTATAAAAGCCAAGAATGCCTATCAAATTTTCACATTTCAGGACAAAAGTTTATAATTAACAGTTCCTAAATATCCATCCTAACCTCAAAACAGCACTGAATGATCAGAAATATAAGTTAAAATTATGTGATAAGAACTTGAATTAAAATTATTCCATTCAAATATATCACATCACTTTAAAAAGAGCAGTCTGAACGTGGTTTTGACTAAAAGAAATGATCTTAAGTAGTCAACTTACCGAAGCATTTTCAGTTCTTGTGCAGCTTTCAAAATGATTTCGTGCTGCCTCTGACTGAGAACCATTACCCCTCCAAGGCCTTGGTCTGAGTCTAAATTTGCATCCGACCCCATCATTTCAGAAGAATGATGTGAGGAGGGCATATGTTCCGCAATGGGGGAATGTCTATCCACATCAGATGGGTACCATCTGTCTGACAACCGTTCTCTTTCCCAGTCCATTCTGTCGGGAATATAATCTCGCTTTTCCCGCCACGTATCTCCTCTTTCTGGATACTCTCGGATCCTCAACTCACCCCTATCACGGAAATCTCGATCATACCCATGGTCTCGATTTCTTTCTTCTCTCCATCTATCATCCCGATATCTATCCAAAGGTGGAAGAGGTGGGAGGGGTGGTAAAGGTGGAAGAGATGGAATATCCCGTTCATGGAACTGTGATTCTTGTTCATCCAGTGGTCTCCCATAATCTCTGTCCCACTCATTATCCAAATTTCTATCATACATATCCATGGGTCTTCCAATCCGATCCACATCCCTGTCCAAGTCCCTGTCCATTTCCCTGTTGTAGTCCTCATCCATATCCTGATCTCTCTCCCAATCATCCCACCAAGGGCCTCGTCTATCTCCATCATGAGATCGAGATGGTGGCGCTGAGAACCTGTCCTCCCTGTTATATGGATCTAGTGTATCATCTTGATAGTCATGTTCACATTCTCTCCAGTATCTCTCTCTATCCCAATCATCAAGTCTTTCTCTTTCCATTGGAGCATTTCTGCCATCTAAGGGGAACTCTTCATGCCCTCTCTCTTCTCCATGGTTCCATGGAGCCCTAGAAGGCTCATCTCGGTGGTATGGATACATTTTTTCCCCACTATCTCCTGGTTCTGGTCTAAATGGGCCTCTGTCACGACCAAAATCTGGTCTTCCCAGTCCTCTTTCCCGGCTTCCAGGCCCTCGAGGTGGTCCCCTCTCCCTGCTCCCAGCTCTTCGGGGTGGTACTCTTTC
>NW_006494609.1:2973845-2976129 GCF_000325575.1 Pteropus alecto | reverse complement strand
CCCTACTCCCAGGCCTTCGAGGGGGTCCTCTCTCCTGACTGCCGGCCCTCCGAAGTGGTCCCCTTTCTCGGCTGCCAGCTCTACCCCTGTCCTGGCTACCTTGCAGACCACCTGGCACTTTCTCCCGACTGCTTCCTGGCCTCACCAACCCTCTGTCCCGACTGCCTTCTCCTCTGCTCATCTTTTCTCGACTGTCTTCTCTTCTACCCATCATCTTATCACGAAAATCTTCTTGCTTGACCAACCCTGGGCCATGGCTGATTGCCTGGCCTCGACCTCTATTTACTAGTCCTCCTTTATCCCTTGCGTCTTCCATTCTGCTTTGCCCAGGACCTCTGTAAGATGAGCTGCTGCCTCGATTGCCTTCTAACCTATTATCTCTGTTATCTAGCCGAGGCAGCCCTTTATCTTGGTTGTTTCCTGAATGGGGCAGACCAATACCTAAAGGTTTGAAATCATTATCTGAAGTTAATGATGATGATGTTGCTACTATTGCTCCTCCCTCTATCCCCCCTGTTTTTGACGGAAAAGTAGTTTGAGTGGGTACAGGTTTATTTGCAAGGGATACAGGCTGAGTAACACCTTGGGCTTTGTCCATTTGAGTCTCCATACTTTGAGAATTCTGGTCCCAATTAGAAGGCTCTATGGGCCCTTCCGAGACTTCGCTTTTAGGTGGCTCTTGCTGAGAGTCGCTTAGATTCTCATTTGACTGAGCCGCCTTGGCATCCTTTACATCTGCACCAATGGATAATGCAGCTGATTGCATTTTAAAATTCTTCTGCTGGTTACTATTGGTGTCTGCTAATGGTTCTTTGTTTCCTGAAAGAGGTTCTGCTTGTGACTTAGGTTGCTGCTGATGTTGCTGTCCCAAAGATGGTTTGGGGCCTTTCCACTGTGGTCCACTTTGTCGAGGACTTAGGGATGTATTGGGGGTAATATAAAACTGAGATGCTGGCCCCCGGGGAATCATTCCCCATTTGCTTTTAGTGCCCTCTGCTGGGTGACCTTCATATCTGGGTCTTGGCCCATCGGGGCGATTTCCTTCAAAACGAGGCCCTTTGGGTCTCGGTCCTTCACACCTTGAACCTAAATCCTCAAATCTTCGAGGACCATCAAATCTACAAGTAAAACAAAAGATATTACTCAAGACAGTAAAGCAGAAAAAAAAATTCTCCATGTAAGAATATTTAAGGCAATCTTGCCTTAGAATCTGTTTACAACAATGACTCTTTCAGTCATTAAACAATCCTGAGATATCTATATCTTAGAACCAATATGTTAAGGTGGCAGTACTCAGCAGGTCTTAGGACAGGCTTTGGAAATCATGTCACTTTCACCTAATTCACTTTGACACATCTCCTGCAGCAACTCACTGGTATACTGAATTGTTAAAAAACAATTATGTTGTGCTTTTGTAGACAGAAAAATCCACTCATTTTAATGGAAAAAAATATATATTCCACAGCTAACTCTGAGAGTACTTTTAGAATTAAAATATAACTAAAAACTAAACAATTAACAATATAGGATTATAAATATTGTTGGAAGTAGCATTATCATCTTAATCGACAAAAGTTTTAAAAAACCAGCAGCCAGTCATATCATCTCTTAAGAGTGTGCCCTGACATTTTAAAGTCTGGACAGAGATGTTTTTGCTATGGACCCACTCACTCATTCAGTAAATATCTAGTGTACATCCCATCTGTCAGGTATTACACTACTTCAAAGGGATATATGAATAAAATGTCATCTGTGTCCTCAAAGGGTTTCCAATTGAGGAGAAAGAGGATCTAAATGTAAATATGTGCCACAAAGTGCAATGACTAAAATCTACCTGCATATAATAAGGGCAGACAAAAGAATGGTCTATTTTACCAGGGTGAGGGGTGCTGCTCAATAAAGGCTTTATACAACAGAAGATGCTTAAATTAAGTCTTGAAAGGCAAATTCTCTCAGGTCGGGCTAACAGAGTGTGTTGGAGACGAGGGCAGTGGGTAGCAAGGGCTAAGGAAACATATGAGGAGAGGCAGAGAAACACATACCAGCATAGCATGTTTGGAAGTGCAAACAATTTAGCATGGCCGAAGCAGAGAGGAGACAGAGCTGGGGAGAGCTGGGGAAGGAGGAGGAATGGAAAAGCAGGCAAGGGTCAATGTCCAGAAGGCCTTGGGTGCCTTGTGTGGCAGATACTACTAGCACTCTTCCAATAACCATTCTCCCTTTTCTACAGTTTGAGCCTCTCTGCTTCAGCTGAACACAAGTCGAGCCAGACTAAAGACTCTTT
>NW_006494609.1:2948557-2973791 GCF_000325575.1 Pteropus alecto | reverse complement strand
TTACAGCTAGAACTTGTAGTCATCTTCTGGCCAGTAGGCTGAGAGTGAAAATGATTTACATATCCTTCTGGGTTGTACCCTTAAAAGGAAAGGCACATCCTCCTCTTCACCATCTCCTTTTTCACGCTGGCTCTGACATGATGGTGAAGTTATCGTGATGATAGCAACTTACTAAGGGATAGCGAAGTAACATATCAGAAGGAACTTGGATTTCTGACACAGTGGAGCCATCATGTAAGTCCTGAGAGAGAATAAACTTCTAACTTGTTAAAGCTGTGAAGTAATTCAACTAGGTAAGGAGCTGGGTATTACCTTATAAGCACTCAGAGTCACTAAATATCGTCTGATTTTTAAAAGACTGCTCTTTTAAAAAAGTAACAGATGGGTAGTTGGGAAAAGTTATAGTAGATCTTTTCTATAATTTGGGTAAGTGAAGGTAAAGCTTGTTCTAAGGCAGTGACTGATACGAGGCTGTAGAGGAAGGAGTGAAAGTGAGAGATGTGAAGGAAACTAAAGTGGATGGGATTTTCTAATAGGTGGGATTTAAATGATAATGGATACAGAAAAATTTAGGATGATTCCAACATTTCTGGCTTAGGCGACTGAGTAGATGGTGATGTCTTTCGTGCCCTTAATGATAAATTGAAGGGTTTTTCTCTCATTTATTTGGGATATCAATGAAGAGTAAATAATAAATTCAGCTTTAGCAAAATATTTACTTCCTATCCCTGTGACACTGGGCTTTGCTGGTCTAGAAGTCATAGTTTCAAAGGGAAGAATGCTTCCATCAGAGACACAACAATCACTCTATTAAACTTAAGTTCAGATCGCTACCTGGCCACCTTGGGTTCTGAGTCGAAAGACAAAGAAGAGAGTTACTGAACTGGCTGAGATTGATTGACTCTGACTTTCAAGGGGAACCTGGGTTATAACTACATGATGAGGGTAAGGAGGAGTATGTCTAGAATGTAAGAGGTCCTCTAGGACAACCTCTTAGGATTTCCATGTCCTACGATTAAAGTCAATGGAAAACTACAATAATACAATTCATGAAAGACTACAAATAGCCCAGACCTTTCAAGAATGAAGATTTGGATCACCAACCACGCAAGGAACCAGGACCAGGAGAGGTGCTTGCTGAGATAAAGGGAATATGGAATGGGTCATGAGAGAAGGTAATTATAAATGTGATTCCATGACCAGCTGCAGAAGTAAGGACTGTGACAGTTATGAGCATTTCTTTCTTAAATTTGATATATGCTGAAATATATACATATGTATTAGTCAAATATTTTTGGTTGATTTTTCTTCCTTATCATCTAACATATTAATATAATAATAGTTAACTTAATATCTCAAAATTTAAGTTACGGAATATCAAAGAGGGAGTATGAACCAGCTAGAAGAATGAAGACATCCCCAAAGACAAAAAAGGGGTTAGAATGTTTGGTGCAAAAATCTCCCTTGTGACCCGCCCTAATGAGGAAAGGTTAAAGGGAACTCTGAGAAATGTACTTCAGCCTAGGCAAGTCAACACTTTATAGAGTCATCACAAGTAATTTAAAAATATGTAAATCCACTAAAAACAGAAAGCGGGCAACCAGCGGATGAGAATTTTGTTTATAAATTCTGAAAGACAAATACGAGTGTTAACATTTGGAGTAGTAAGAAGCTGCAGTTTAGAGGGCTGGTAGCAGAAGTTGACGGAATCAAAATGAAGGTGGTTGTTCACAGAACTCAGACAGGGTTAGGATTCTTATATACCAGGGATATTGGGGAAGGACAAGAGTAAGACTTGGGGCCAAAAATACGTACATTAAAATTCATATTCAGAACCATCAACTAGCCTTTCCCTAAGCTGAATATCTCTAAATTCTTGAATTTGAGAGTCTCCTAGCATTAGCAGTTTTTTGCCCTATCACCTAAAGCAATAGGTGATACTTGGTAAGCCCCTTGCCCCACCAGATGTCAGCGTCTCCCACTCTTAAATATAAATGGACAACCAAGGATCACTAGTATTTGAGGAATGTCACCAAAATGAAAGAAAGAAACCAAAGATAAACAGGACATGAATCTGGAGAAAACAGAGATAATTTAAAAAAGAGAGAGAAAAAAAACTTAAAAAGAAAAAAACACCACAAACTAGTATCTTCAGAGATTCATAAAAATACTATCTATACCTACAGATCGAGAACAATTTGCTATATATAAAAAAGCACCACAATCAGAAGAACTGTAAAATTTTTTTAATTCTCAAAAAATGCAATAAAATGATTAAAAGTATCTCGAAAGTACAACAAAAAGAGAAATGAAAAATAGGTTCAAAATCCTACTAATGAGGAGTTCCAGAAAAAGAAAAACAGAAAACAAGAAATTAAAGAAGAAATAGCACAAAAAAATTTCCCAGAGTTAAGAGACTCTAATCTCAGACAGAAAGGGCCCAGCTCACTCAGTATCCAGTACAACAAAACTGAAACAAACAAACAAACAAACAAACAGAAAGCATTATGAAATTTTAGAATACCAGGAATAAAAAATAGTTTCTGGCAACAGGGAGAAGTCACCTAAAAAGGAAAAGAATCAGAACAGCACAACAGCTGCACTAGGTGACAGAAGAAAATAGAACAATGACCTAAAACCTTGAGGGATAATTATGTTCAACTTCAAATTCTCTGTCCGAATATTAATCAAGTGTGAGGTTAGAATAAAGGCATTTACAGACATGCAAGGACTCAGAAAATTTACCTGCAACCCACAATTTCTTAGTAAGTTACTTGAGCATGCACTCATGTAAAGGAGGCACTAAGGGGAAGCCATGAGATTCAATAAACAGTGTATCCAAATCCAAGAGGACAGTCAAGGGAAATGCTGGAGCAACAACCATAGGCAGATCTTGAGAACAACCAAGCAACCAATCAGCCAACCAGCTCAGGAAAAAAGCAAGAGGATGGATGCATGCATTTGGGAGATCTCAAGAGAAAGAGAGATAATGCTTTTGGAACCGGGGTTGAAGGATTATTTTAAAGTTTTGGCAAGAAGACAACTGAAAAAAGTTATTACACTAGAGAAAATATAATAATAGTACACTGCTTACCTCCACAGTGTACTGATTTATCAAACACTGTTTACTGATTTATCAAAATATAGTGATATATTGGGTAGATGGGGTTAGAGAGTAGTATAAGAACTAAACTTTTATCAGAACAGGAAGTAAATATATAATATCTAAAAAATATAAGTCAAGAAAGTAGCACTATATTCTTTAGTGATATGAAGAAACAGCTGAAGAATTAAAAGATGTCATTAGGAAACACATCTAGGGTGGCTTGGGGCAGTGGACAGCTGTTTTTCTTTCTTTCTTAACTATGTATTATGTATAGCTTTTATAAAAACATAAAATTTATTTTAATGGCACTGAGAGAGGATTAGTCCTAACCAGGAGAAAAGTTTCTTCTGAGACTGTAAGAAGATGATGGTAAGGTAAAAAGTAAGGGTGAGAAGTGAGTTTTACTGAGTCTGAAAGTCTTGATTTTCTCTGTGAGGCAGGATGCTAAACTAAGTTAAAGTGAAATAAAAATGTTTGCCGAGACAGAGAAAGAAGCAGTAGGGTAGATGGTCTATTCACAATAGTGAAGGCTTGGCACAGCTATTGTTGGGCGAAGGGAAAAGGAACTGACCAGAGACTCCTCAAAGCATACAATGCAATGCTAAGGATGGAGACCACACATTTATAAAGAGCAAAATGTACGCTGTTTGAGAGCGTGTGATGGTTTGGTTCCTTTTCTTTAAGTTGTATTTATTAATTCAAAGTGCCTGGAATAACTTCTTAGATCATTAAAGTTGCATAAAATCATTTATTTGCTTTGTATTCAATTCAGTAATTATTACTTCATGTAAGTGATAAGACTTGTCCTCCACAATGTACAAGAGTCAGGAAGAATCTTTGTCAACACATTATCTAGTATTATAATCAAATTCTGAATATGAATGAACTGCCTTCCTAAATTATGAATGCCTTGAGAATTTCCTCCATAACTGAGACATTTTGGCATAAGCAGCATTTATTGAACACCTACTAATTGTCAGGTACTGTGTTAGTGTTAGTAATAAACCAACATCTGACCTCAGGGAGTTCACAGTCCATAGGAAGATTGAGACAAGTAAATCAATAACTAGAACTAAATCTAATAAATATGGGACATGTTGGTCTTGCTCATCGAGGTATCCCCAATGTCTGACTCACTGAAGGATCTCAACATGTAATTACTGAAGTGCCATTCCAGGGGCAGGAAAAATAGGAATTAGGAAAGCAAAAACCGACAGGAAAGGGTTTCCAGACAAAGAGAAGAATACATGTAAAGGCCAAAGGAAAGGATAAGGAAACAGGAAAACTAAAATGTGTGTAGATAAGAAGGAAGAAGAAAACATGGGGGAAAGGTTCTGCAAGCCTCATGCCTGCATATATAATATATAATGTAACGGTTTCCATGACAGGGTAAGGTGCTTTGCTTTCAGATTAAATTGCTGATCAACAGCCAAGGGTCATCATTTTATTTTTATTTTGGGGAACAGAAAATGTTAAACCAATTGAAATATACCTTCAACACTACATATCAATGGCAATTATTTATCATTACTACACTTTCGAATTTTCAAAGTTCAACAATTTATGAAATCTTAAGACTATCAAAATAGTTTTGATTTATAAAAGTAAAGAATTTTTAGGCCTTTGGAATAAATATATTAAGAGATACTCATGTTAAAATATGTACAAAAATAAGCAATCAATACAATAAAATACTATAACTGTTTTAACATAAAAGCATGTATTTGAAATAAACAGAATATATTCACTAAATACAATCACATAAAAACACATGCATTGTACATTGGTTAGATGAAAAGAAAAACATATATTTGGTGTTTATATGTTCAGAAAAGTTTTGTTTATACAGTATTTCATAAACCTCTAAAAAATAAAAACTCTAAAACTAGGTAGGTATGAAACCATTAGAATCAGATATAAAAACTTCAAATTTTTATATAAAAAATACTCCAAATTGAGTACAAAGACTTAAGAAGTACGCAGAAATACAATTCCCTTAAACAAGGTATTATCTGATTATCACAATATTTACATAAACATACTCCAATGAACAGACCATGGGCATTCCGAGATATTAAATTCTGGAATCAAATTCTTTTCCTTTTGGTTTTCATGTGAAATAATGTCTATTTTCTAATACGTATAACCAAGATCCTAAAATTAAAATTCCCAAAGAGAAGTAAACACTGTAAACAGGAACAACCATAACAAATGGAAGTGTGAAGAAAAACTAGTGTTCGTAGTCCCTTGCTAATCTTAGCTATAGAGTGGAAGAAGTCCACAATTCCAATCCTAAAACCAATCAAAAAGTAAATGGGACCAATCAGAAGCCTTGATGTAATAGAGATGTCAATTCTTTCTCAAAATAGTCAGTAGATTCTATATAATGCTCATCGAACTTCTAGCAGGTTTTTAAAATTGACAAGCTGATTCTAAGAGTCATATGGGAAAGAGAAAGGACTAAGAATTGTCAAGACAATCTAGATCAGGGGTCAGCAAACTACGACCCATGGGCCAAATCCAGTTAAGAATGACTTTTTTTACATTTTTAAAAGTTAAAAGAAAAAAATAGAAAAGGAAGAAAAATATTTGACAGAGACCAAACATGACCCACAAAGCCTAAAAATATTTATCATACTGTCCTTCACAGAAACTCTGCCAACCTCTGATCTATAAACACAGAACTGGAGGACTTACACTAAGAGATATCAAGATTTATTATAAAGCTACAGTAACTAAAAGTGTGACACTGGTGCAAGGATAGACAAATAAACCAAAGGAATAGAGTCCAGAAACAAATCCATACACAGAGACACTTGACTTATGACGACACTGTAAAGTAGTAAAGAAAGGGTGACTTTTTCAATAAATGGTACTGGAGTCAACTGGATAGCCATATGGAAAATAATGACTCTTGACCCCCTACCTGATATCACATAAACAACAAAAAGCAATTCTACGTGGTTTATTGATTTCAAAATAAAAAGCAAAACAATAAAAGAAGATAAAACAGGATGTTATTTATGGCTTTGGTGTATCTAAAGATTTCTTAAACAGGACACAAAAGAACAGTAATCATAAAGGAAAAGATCAAAAACTAGGACTACTAGATTAAAATTAAGATTTTCTATTAATCAAATGACATCATTAGCCTTTGGGGTTCATCAGGGTTCACTGAATCCAGTTAGTTTTCAAGTTTTTTTTTTTTAACAGTTCTATTTGCAAGGATTGCTATTTCGTGACTTTTTTCCCACAGGCCTTCCCAAGAACAAAAAGAAAATTTAGTTTTTAAAACTTGCATTTTCTTGAAGTTACCATATGGCTCCATTGGATCCTTTTGCAAATCTAAGACACATTAGAAGATCTTACGCGTTTTTTTCCCTATATCTTGAAACATTTTGCAATTTCCCTATCCTAGAATTCATTATTACTCAACATTACTTATCAATTTCCCCCAACTATGCCATAGAAGATTAAAATACAAAGACATGAAAGAATGACAGAATTGCCTAGAAGGATGAAGCCAAGGTGAAATAAACTGCTGTACCCGTGCATCACCCAAAATACTGCAGCACGCTTTTAGGCTTCCTTCAGCACAATCGAGAATTCAGAAATTTTCACTTCCTGACTATAATGACAAAGAAAAGTGACAGAGAAGGTTGAACCAAAATTATTAAGTGAACCAAAAGATACAGACAGCAGCGCTCGATGCTCTAATAAAGATGTGAAATTTATCATATGGGCAAAAATCTCCAACTATGAGTCTTCAGATGACAATATTCTCAAATTTAAGATTCAACGAGTGAACAAAATATCTCTTCAAACAGAAAGAAAATGTATTGTCATCCACAGTTTTAAATAGGAAGGACTTCACATAATATTTTGTGGCAAGAACCTGGATCATTCTGCTTTGCTAAAAGAATATGACAGAATTATTTCATCTTTTATGATGTTTATGTGCTAAAATTTACTGGACACAAAGAGTTTTTGAAATTTTTTATTAGAATTTGTTTTGTTTTTCAATATCCCTTTATTTTTACTTCTGTAAATTTTTTGTAAAATTACTTTATAATTTAAAAAATAAAAAGGGTCCATTGGACCTAGATGGTAAATGGTGAAGACTGCTTTTCTGATAAAGTAAAAAGTGATATAGAGTGAGATATAGCCAAGACAATCTAGACATATACTGGACAAAAACTGATACCTAGTATATATAAAGAACTATAAATAAAAAACAAAAACAAAAACAAAAAACAAACCCGTAACTTAGTAGAAAAATGGAGAAAAGACTTGAATCAGCATTTCATGAAAGACAAAACCCAATGGAACAATAATCAAATGGAATCAACTTCATTCATCATCAGTGAAATATAAATTAAAGCCATATTACAATATCACTAAACATCCACCAAAATAACTAAAATTTAAAAGCTTAACAAAACTAAGTGTTGGTGAGGATGCAAAAAAACTAGAACACAGAAACACTATTTGTGAGAGTATAAACTGAAACCACTTTGGAAAACTGACAAGATCAAAACATCATATACATACTCATGATCAAGCAATTCTGATCTTTGGTATATATGTAAACAAAATTAAATACCATATACATGCACACACAGACGTGTGTGTATGCATCTAAAGGGACACAGACAGCAACAAAAGACACACAGCAATGTTTCTTATAATAACCAAAAAGCTTAAATGACCATCAATATTAAAATGGAAAAACACATTGCAGTACATTCATACAATAAAATCTTATATAGGAATGAGAATGAACAAACTACAGTTACACGCAACATGAATGAATCCCACAATATGTCAAATGAAAGATGCTGAACTCAAAAGAGTACATACAGTATGATTCCATTTATATAAAGTTCAAAAATAGGCAAAACAATCTAGTATAAAAAATCAGTATAGTGCTTATCTTTGGAATGAAGAGAAAATGGGAAGGGACATGAGGAAGACTTCTCAGACACTAGTAATTTCTATTCCTTGATAACACAGGTTTGTCTACCAATTTACTAAGCTGTACACTTATGATTGTGCATATCTCTGCATGTTACTCTTTAATGTTCGTTTTATTATTGAAAATTAAAGGTCCCGGGAAACCAATATCCACTGACATGACAGTTTTTTGGAGCAGTGGAAGTCTTCTAGAAGACATGAGTCCAAAGATACACATACATACACATATACAGTTTCAAAACAGCTACTGGATGCTCAACAATGTGGTATGCTATTTACACATGATGCAGTTATATCACTTGACTTTTTAGAAACTTTCGGTTTTTAGAAAGCAGCCTAAATCTGGATTTTGCAAAAACTCAAAGTACTTTACAGTTCTTTTAATTTTAATAGTGTTATTGGTAAGTCAGTTACCTGAGTTCTCAATTCTTGTTTTTCTACCCAGCTCTGTTTAAAATAAAACAAGAGGGGCTTACCATACCAATTATGTGTTTATAGCAAACTCCGAACTCAATTAATAAAGGAAATTCACAAATTTCCTTAACAGTACGGATTATTCTTACCTCAGTCTCTCACTCACTAACCAGATTCCCACTGATATTTTTTTACCTAGTTACACATGAGAAAACAAGAACTATTCCTGGTCAATAGTCACAAACTATAAATGAGCGAAATGAGCAAAAGTAGATGGGTGATAGAAATGGCAATGACATAAGCTAGATTGGAGAAAGGCTTTTAAAACAAGGTCGATAATGTAAGCAGGATCCAATTTAATGACAAAAATAAAAAAGCCATCTTTATCAAAGTTGCAGGTGAGAAAGCTGGGGAGGGATATCTCATACTTAAGAAAAAAACAATATAATCAACACTCATCAAGATTTCAGTAGACTAGAATGTTGGCCCAAACCTAACTAGATGAAATGTAAAGATAAAATCTTAGAAAAATAAAAACAAAATAAAATAGAAAGCAACCGCACAAGTTCAGAATGAAAGAGAACTGGCCTAATAACAGCTCATGTGAAAAAGACCTGGGAAGCCAAATTAATGTTAAGCTCAACATGAGTCAATACTGTGGAAGTGCTGACCAAAAGAAGGTAATTTATTCAGCTACACAAGTATATTATTTATAATCAAGTTGGTAATAGGTCTATGGTCCTCTGCATCTGAAGTAAGTGTTTATGCTCAAGGAGACTGACGAACCAAAGGCCCTTCAAAGGACAGTGAACAATATAGCAGGAGGAGGCTAGAAGCAATGTTAGTGTGAAAAGAAAGGAATCTGAGTTTGTGTGATAGCAGAACAGACTGGGTAAGGCAAGACTGAAGAGACCAAGAGAGTGATCTTGAAATAACTGCAAGAACATACTGGAGTGACAGGATAATTCATTACGTGTTATACCACAGAGGCAGATATAGAATCAACAAGTAGATGTTACAGTAACATACCTAGGGTCAGTGTAAGAAATAAACTTTCTAGAAAACTGTCAATGTTCAAGCAGAGTCTATCAAATGCCTGTCACAGGAAGTACAACGAACTTATAAGTAGATAAGAAGGCCTTGGATTCCAACTCCATCTCAACCATTCACTAGCTATGTCATTTGGGGCAATTTATTTATAACCTCTCCAAAGCTCTGCTTCTCTTATCTACTTACCCCATGAGCTCACTGAGAGGAATAAATAAGGTAATAGATGTAACATGACAAACTAAAATGCAACACAAATATAAGTTGCTGTAGAGGGGATATTGCCTTAGATAACTGCTAAGATTCTTCCAGCACTGAAGTTATTAACTGTACCTTCAGGCAAGAAAAAAACTTAAAATAGGTCCTAAATTTTCAAAGTCAAGATTTGGTAGGCAAAAGGGAGAAACATTAATATGATAGAAAATATGAGGTGTTAAAAATGTATTTCTCTGATAGCAAATTAGTCACCAGATCTGAAAGGCAATGCTCAATCCAGGAGCTAAGTAGGAATTCAAATCAAGAAGATACACATACCAGATAAATAAAGGCTACAAATGTATTTGTAATCACTTTACAGTGGGACTATCACTGAATAATGGCATTAAATACAATACTTAACTAGTACTTTGCTCTGAGGACCCTCTGGACTCGGCTCCTGTTGGGTATAGACTCAGGCTCTACTCTCCCAGAGACATAATCCTGAGCAAGTTACCCAATCGTTTCAGCCCCAGTTTGTAAAGGGTAAATGTAGGCTATGAACCCACCAAATTTACAGTTGTTGAGAAGACTCCATGAAAGAATGTATGTAAAATCTAGGGCAAGGCTTCTAGTGCCCAAAGGAATTCATGTTAATTGCCTCTAATTAGCTTTGGTTTTGGATGGAGTTTTGTGCCATATTGTTTTCAGAATTATAAACTTGGGGAACAAATAAAAGATATATTTTGTTCTCGAATGTTGAAATCAGATTTAAATTTAAAATGATAATGTAGATTCACTGACATTAAGATGAAAATCTAATCAATGTACTGATAAGTGGAAAAAGCAAGTTATAAAACTTTTACTTAATAAAATCCCATTTTAATAATACATTTAAAAAATTATTATATCCAGATAATAATCTCCAGTGGAATTAGGTGACTTTTATTTTTTTCAATATTTTTGTGCTGTCTAAATTTTGTATAAGAAGTATGTATTTCTATTAAAATTTCCAATTGGAAAAAAATCTGATTGAAATGTTTTTCTGTAGGAAAATTATCATTTAGGTCAACTTAAGGAGAAAAATATACTTTTATAAACTTAGAAAAATGAATTTATCACTTTTTAAATGGTAAACAAAAAATCTTAGAAACTAATAGTAAATTTTTGTGTGCATTTCTCAATAAAAATGTGGTTTAGACAAAAGAAAAACGTCTCCCAAATTGAGGAATATATAAAGGATATAAGTTCTGTTATATTCACTGCAGTAAACACAGAGCAGGAACTTAATAAATATTTGCTGAACAAATGGATAAAACAAAAGTCCTATTTACTCTTACACTAAATTTCATTGCCTTATTTCACTAGAACATTGGCTTATTCATCTTGATCTCCAACAGTTAGCATATTATCTAACAAAGCGAAGTTATCAATTCAGTTATTTGTCAAATAAACAGAAAGCAAGAATGATAAATTTAATAAAGGTTACTTTTGAAGCTGAAAAGTCAATAAGAAATTGATAAGCATTACTCTAAAACATTACATTCATCCTGCGCTATTATCTCTACATATAGGATAAAAGCAGTGACATCAAGGAAATGGGGGCATGTTTACCATTTCTAGATTTCATTATGCCTATCTAACAAGTGAACAATACTAACGTTAATTGTAAATCAGGAATGTACATAGATTAAAAGTACAAAGAAAATATAAAAATTGTATAAATGAGGCTTTTTATACTATCAAGGCCTATTCAGCCTAAATCAACAAAAAGGCCAAACTTAAAAAAAAAAAAAAAGAGGCAGACCTACCTTGGCCCTTTTTGACCTTCCATGTAACTGCTTCTAGGAGGATCTGGAAGCAGTCCACCTGGCCTCACTGGCATGTCCTTGACTGCAGTGATTGGCTGAGATGGAGCAGCAGAAGACTCCACAAGTCCTTGCTCAGATGAGTACGCACTGTATGGCAGAGCAGACTTGCTCAAAGGAGCTTTAGAATTCCCTTGTTCTGATGGGCCCATAGCTGATTGCAATGGAGGATGGTAAGTTGAGGGTGGGGCTGAACCAAAAGACACAGGAGTGGGAAGTAGTGCTGGTCTAGGTTTCTCCGGAATTTGTGAACTCTGAGAACTGGAGACTGGTGGAACTGGGGCTGCTGTTAACTGAGGAGGTATGCCTTGTGGAACCCCAGGGGGAGGTATTCCTGGAGGAGGTGTGGCTGAAGACAGTGGTGGGAGGGGCAGGACAGGTGGGGGTGCCGTTGAAGAAAGAGATGGAGGGGGAAGAACTGGTGGTGGCCCTACAGAAGAGAGGGAGGGCGGGGGAAGAACTGGTGGTGGCCCTGTAGAAGACAGAGATGGAGGCATCACAGGTGGGGGCACGGAGGTTGGGAGAGAAGGTGGCATCACAGGTGGGGGCATGCCAGGTGGTGGCACTGAAGCGGGGAGGGCAGGGGGCATCACTGGTGGTGGCAATGATGGAGGTAATACTGGAGGGGGCATTGTTGGTAGAGGTGGAGGCATCTGAGAATACGGAACAAAAGGAGGTGGCATTGACATGTTCCCCATATACTGGTTCTTCATGTTCTGAAACGAATTGACTTTCTCCTGGAGATAGGTCTGAGTGGCTTTCATATGTCCCTGCCACGTTTTCCACTGTTTCTCATACTCCTGAAGCTGATCTTTATGAGGATAGGAATGGAGCTGTTCCTCCCACAGCTGAAACTCTCGCTCCCATTCTTGGTAGAGATGTTGAAACTGCTGCTGCTGCATCTCATAATGCCGCAGTTGCATATCTACAGACATGGTCTACAAAATAAAGTGATAAAAATTATTTCAAGACATTCATATAAGTTAAAATATTAATGAATCAATGGCAATTGAAGTCTCAGGAAATTAAAACACTAAAGGCTTCGGAAGTGATGATCGTTCTTTCTTTCTTTGACTTATTTATGTTAAATTATCAATGAGTGGAAAAATCAACCACACACCAAAGCAAATACCTACCTCAGCCATAAGTATTTTTCAAGATTTTAGTATTACTATAGATCATTTTAAGAACTTAAAAAATGATCTATTATTATAGACATATAGACATAAGGTTATACCTCAAAGATACAAGTATCTAAATCATTTCATCATTTGTGGTATATTTGCTTAGGTTTTTCGTGGTGGTTGCTTTGATTTTTTTGGTGGATTTTTGCTTATCTGTTACCATAACGGTTTGCAGGCAAAACACAGGTTACCTTAAAGCTACAGGATAAGAATTCCTAGTTCTTAAATCCCTTACCGACAGAACTTTGTGTCTGCCAGAGCTGACACAATCAGCAGACTCTATTATTCCTGCCCCTTTCCAAGAGCATTTTACTAATATCATACTTCCCAAGCACCCAGGTTATATGACATATAACTACTTGGGCAATCCTTGGGAAACATCTAATTGTCAATATTTGATACCTTTTCTTTCTTTTAGGAATGATAAGTCCTTTAAATGTCTTAGGGCAACTTCCCATGTGTTGGCTGAGAAAACACTTGCCTGTATATGTGGTGGCTGCTGTATAATCTGCTGGTACTGTTGTAGGATCTGTTGTAACTGAGTGTGCTTCTGCATTATTCCCTGATACTGGAAGCCAACTCGATGTTGCTGGTGCTGCTGCCAGTGTGCTGCTGCAGCCTGCAATTGTTTTAACCTGGCATCTTCTTCTGGGTCTTCAGACTAAAGATAAAAGAGGATACATTTTTATTTAAGTCATAACAGCAATCAAATTAATAAAAAACCTGAATATTTTATACTATTTTACAAGTATATCTTGTATTATATTGTATTGTATTATACTGTATTGTATTATAAAGTCCAGAATCCCTGCAAGTCTGGCTGATTGAGAAAAGCTACCCCATCTTTAGAAACAATATCTAGTTCTATTCTTACTGTAATCATGGATACCAATACAAAGGAGTTTATAAATTCCATAATCTTCACTGGAATAATAATCTCACTGTTCCTAATAAGACAACCATTTCTCCAACAACGTCAACCTATAGTTACTGTCCTTTTCACTCAATGAAAAAAATCTTTCTTTTTCGCCTTAGTCACTTCACCAATTAACTGCAGTATAATTATTATGATTTAATAAAGTTTCCATAAGGCTCTTGAGAGAACAATGACCTTTGGACCAACGTGAGAACTTCGATGTGCCAGTCAGTATACTAAGAGGCAAGGATGATCACATTTAATGCTCTAAACCATTTTGCAGATGAGGAAATTGAAGCACAGAATGGTTAACTAACATGCTCAGAGTAACCACCATATGTGGCAGTACCTGGACTACAGCCTGGGCAATTTGACAATGAAAGGTGAAGTTCTCAACTACTGCCCTGTGCTGCCAATATGAAAATATCCTGGCATCCCTTTAGTACTTAGAAACACAATTTACAAAACTGTCTAATTCTTCACTCTCACTTAAACCATGAAAAAAATGTCTTTTCTAAACCTGATAAGGCATATATATGATCAGTTCATAAATGGAATTCTATATGTACTTAAAAAAAACACATGAAAATATATATCCATTCGTGACAAAGGTATATATAAATAAATCATTTAAAAAAGCTGAATAATTTAATAAACACTAAGTAATTTTATGGTTACCTGGGATTCCTCAGGTGGGAGAGGGGGTGGTACCTCTTCATTAGGAGGTGGTAATGGGGGCTCCTCAGATGGAGAGGGTTCTGGTACTTGACTGGTGGCAGGTACTGTAACTTCTTTTACTGGCTTGGGTGCATCCTTTGCTATGACAGGACCCTTTTTATGTCCTGGCAAATGCACTTTTGTCCTCTGCTGCAAACTAAGCAAGTGCTGTCGATACCAGTACTGCTGCTGTTCCTACAAGAGAAACCATTTTTAAAAATTTTACTTGACAATCCTTAGAGCTGCAACTTGGTGTTTACAGAGAGCTACATTTGTGTCTGTGTTCATGTGTTTATATGTAAGAGAAGGCAAAGGTGGACTGAGAAAGGCAAATAAACAAGCAAGATTTTCAATTCCTTCCCCAAATTTATACATTTAAATTAAACCATAGCATACATAATAATTCAACAGACTTCTCTATTTTGAAAACACATACTTTTGGAGGTGAGAGCAGTCTTTTTTGATAAATTTATAGTCACTTATTTTTAACGTTTCTTTAGTTGGTTCAGATTTAGCCACAGGAGTCTTGTAATTAATGAATATAACCAAATAGTCCTACCTATTCCCACTGCCTTTTCTCTTTTAAACACCTGTTGTATCATTAGTCTAGCTATACCCAGGTACATACAGCGATCCCCTCTTATCTATAGGAGATACATTCCAAGACCCCCAGTGGATGCCTGAAACCGTGGATAGTACCAAACCCTACTATGTTATTTTCCCCCCTATACGTACATGCCTGTGATCGTTTAATTTATAAACTAGGCACAATAAGAGATTAACAACAATAATAAAACAAAACCATTATAACAATATGCTGTAATAAAAGTTATGTGAATGTGATTCTCTCTCAAAATATCTTATTGTACTGTACTCGCATCTTGTGATGATGTGAGATGATAAAATGGCTACATGATGAGATGAAGTGAGGTGAATGAGATATTATTAAGTAAAATAAGGTTGCTTGAACACAAGTACTGCATTATCATGACAGGGGATCTGATAACCAAGACAGCCACTAAGTGACAAATGGCACGGGTAGGGTACACACCATGGATATGCTAGACAAAGGGATGAGTTACACCCCGGGCAGGACGGAGCAGGACTGTGTAGGACAGTGCAAAATATCATCATGCCACTCAGAACAGTATGAGATTTAAAACTTAGAATTATTTCTGGAACTTTCCATTTAATATTTTCAGATTATGGTTGGTCACAGGTAACCAAATGGCAGAAAGCAAAACCGCAGATAAAGGGGTACTACTGTACGAATAAATGAGAATATAATGATTTTAAATATTTTCTATTTATGTTAAGTCTCACTCTGCCTTCCAAATTATACTATAATTTAATTTTCTGGAAGCTTCTTTTGTGCTTCCACTTTAAAAGAGTCACAATAAGTTTAATGTGAAAAAAAATTAGAAAATACAGCCGATCCTCATTATTCATGATTCTGTATTTGTGAATTTGCCTACTGGCTAAAATGTATTTCTACTCCAAAATCAATACTTGGGAGCTTTGGCGTTAATTTCTGGACATGCATAAAGCAGTGAAAAATTTGAGTCGCCGAACTTACACATTCCTAGCTGAAGCAGAACATGGCCATGATCGTCTTTCTGTTTAGCTTTCATACTGTAAATTGGTGTCCTTTTCACAGTTTAGTTAGGGCCATATTTTTTGCATTTCTGTGCTTTTTGTTGGCGATTTTGCTGTTTAAAATGGCTCCCAAGCATAGTGCTGAAGTGCTGTCTAGTGTTCCTACGAACCAGAAGGCTGTGATGTGCCTTACAGAGAAAATATGTTAGATAAGCTTCATTCGGGCATACGTTATAGCTGTTGGCTATGAGTTTAATGTTAATGAATCAACAATATATATTAAATAAGGTGTCTTTAAACAAAAACACATATAAAATAAGGTTATGTATTGATTGGTTGAAAATGTAACCAAAGGTTCACAGGAACCTAATCCTGTATATCTCTTAAGAGCAACAGTTCAGTGTTCACTAATGCAGTATTCTCAGTGACTTTATAGGACGTAAATATCTCAAATAAAGAAAACTGACGTAAATACCTCAAATAAAGAAAACTGCATAAATAAGCAATAGCTAATTAATTCAAATCAATTTAAAAATCTCGCCACTCAGAAAACACTACAGGATCGTTATTATTCCAGTATTCACTATATAACCTCCACAGTTACAAGGTTGCATAAGGAAAAAAAAGTTGTCATAACACTAAAATACTCACAAATGAACCACCCTATATACTTCTATAATTAACAACAGCATATATTCCTACTACAATTATAAGGAAGCAGAGTTTTATGAAAGTGATATTGGATAACTTCGGAACTCTTACTAAAAGCTGAGGATCTAGCAGAAGTCTTACCAATTAACAATCAAAAAGAATTTTTCACAAGGATAGGGAGCACAGCATAGGGAATGCAGTTAGCATTAATATGTTGGCTGGATGGAGAGCCAGGGGAGGGAGGGAGCAATTGGGGGGATCGTTTTATGAACTGTATAGATGTCTAACCAATGTGCTGTATACTTGAAACTAAAATAAATAATTTTTTTTTAAAAAAAAGAATTTTTATAATAGGAACTGCAACAGAGAATGTTATGAATATCAAAGGTTGAAAAACAGACCCTGGGAAAATTGATAAATTCCTAAAATACTTTTTCAATATATCCAAAACTAAATAAGACATGATAAAGTTGCCATATAATTTTGTCAAAAAAATTATAGTACAGAAACCTAATCTATACTTCATTCTATGTTCAATCTAAGACTCAGTTGTTCCTTGATTTTTGAGCTTTGTTTTTCAAGATTGTGTTCCAAATCAAATTTTTTACTTTTTACAATAAACTTTTAGTTGCTATGTTAAATGGATTCATTTTACTTGTATTCACTGTGATTCATTATCTTTGGGTAACAAGAATTTCCTGTATTCTTTTTGCATACGTCTCTCCAATTTTCCACATGAAAATAGATGTATAAAATATAAATGATATATACTTCTTTCTCACTTAACATAGTGTTTTGTTAGTTTTTTCACTCACAGAATGTAATTTTCTTGGGGGAGAGAGGTCTAATGCTTTTCTTATATCAAAGTAGGATATCGCTAAATGGTTGCTGATCAACTGAAGACTTTCCTTCTAGACCACTCATTTCTATGACCTGAAACTTGCTTAATTCCACTGGCAAGAATAAATTTATTTTCATTAACTCCGTCTTGAAGTATGAATTATGATCGGGTTTTTTGTTCTTAATTATGATACGCATAATCATCAGCTCCTGAGATATAATTACTTTTACTATTCAACATTAAAAAAAGGTACACTGACCACAACAATCAACAATTATGTAGTATTAAAACATTTTCAATTTTATTCCATTATTTTAGGAAAATAATGAAAATAGCAACAGGTTTACTTTTCAGCTTAAAAAAGTTAATACTCAGTCTCTTTCAAATAGAAGTTAAAAGTGTCCTTTTTTTTTTTTAGTTGCATTGAAAGCATCACTTAAAAATACAAAGATACAAAGTATCTGTCACAAACTAGAAGCCAATGGCTACAGATATGAAGCCTATACAGATCTTAGGTTCTTTATTAATTTGCACCTTCCTTACTTTCATGCTTCCCATCTTTGTCCTAGACCTAGCCTAGGTTTAAGAACCATGTTAGGAGCTCAAGTTCTTGCTGGTTTACTGTAGGTCAATACCTATTTAATATGAACCCAATAAGCAGAAACCAGATCCAACTCAACCCCAGGACTATGCTTCGGCACATTTTTGAAGCTCTACAAATAAATAATGATGACATCATTCAAAAAGGTCCTCAGTGACCATGAGAAGGGTGATTTCTTCTCTTTATTTTAGAAAGGAATAAGATCTGCCTGGACGTGCTAATGAAGCTGAACTAGGACCCAGTTCTTTTGAATGTTCCATCATATCAGACAACTTCATCTCATGTGGGATGTTGGTTCACAGGTCAAGGAAAATCATAGCATATGTCACATTCAAAAAGAGAATGGAGTTAAAAAGTAAGGATATAAGAGCTATTTGTCACAAATATTACCAAAAAAGTTGCTAATTTACTCATCAAGCATTTATTGACCACTTGCTGCTACTGGTACAGTTATGCTCTAGGCACTAAATAATTTTCAAAGTAAGAAATATAAAGGAGAGTGAAGCAGAGAGCGAGGGAGTGAGGCAGGGCGAGAGAGAGAAGGGAGCGAAGGAGGGAGAGCATGCACGCCAAAGAGCATGAGCAAGCAAACAAGAGAGTGCTAGAGAGAGAGAGAGGTTTTAAAGATTAATTTTGGAAGCCTTTCATATCCTGGTTGATTATTATAAATGCTTGTAACACTAAATGTACTATGTCTTATATCCCAAAGTAAAGGAGGTCAGGGAGAGAACCTGGCAAAATAATGTATTGGACTTTCATTTAAAAAATTTTTTACCCCTTCCTCAAACTCCTGCCCTCATTCTCTCTCTTCTTCAGTCAAACCTCTTGAAAGAGTTGTCTATACTCACCATCCCCATTTCCTCACCTTCCATCACTCCTCAAATCAATGCAATATGGCTTCAGTCACTATGAAACTGCTCCTGCCAAGGTCAACAATAATCTACATGTCAGTAAAGGCAAAAGATAACTCATAGTCTTTATCTTGCTTGACCTCTCAGCAGTATGTGACACAGCTGACCACTCCCTCCTCCTAGAAACAGTCTTCTCTTCACCTGCGTGCCACTGTACTGTCCTGATTTGTCATCTACCTATTTGGCTTTACTTCCATTGGTTCCCTTAGAGACTGTGATTCTGCAAGGCTAGGCTCAATGTCCATTAACCTCGCTTCTTACCTTTCACACTCCTTGGGAGACCTCATCTATTTCTGTGCCTTCAAATACTATTTTTATGCTAATGACTCACAAGTCTATTACATCTTCCCCCATCTCACCTCTAGATTCCACACCTATATCTAACTTCCAGTTGGACATCTCTATTTGGATTCTTATGTCTCAGGACTTGAAACTCAGCAGGTCTACAACTTAACTCACCATTTCCCCCTCATCTCCAGACCTATTCTTCCTCCTCTTCTAGGTTTTCCTATTTTGTTTGTAAAAGGGACCTCCATCTACCTAGCAGCTGATCCCAGAAACCCAGGAACCATCGAGGCCTCCCTCTCCACTACCGTAACTCAATCTCCAATTGGAGTCTAGCACCTAAACATTCTTCTGGTTTTTCCACTTCTCTCCATCTCCACGATCACCATCTAAGTCCAAGCCACTATGACCACTTGCCTGGATTATTTATTAACTATCCTCTCTAAATCACTCTTGCTCCTTTTGATTCCACTCTCCACACAGCAAGCAGAGTGAGCTTTTAAAAATGCCAATATGTCACATTTGCCTATATAAAATCTTTCACTGGTTTCCTAGTGCCTTCAAGACAGAGTCCACATAGGCCCTTCCAGATCTGGTCTGTGAGCACCACTGTCACCCTGAACTTTCAGTAAGCCTTAATGAACTTAATTCTTTGAGCTCTATTTGGTTTCTACCCATTCCTTGGGTTTCACTTAAATATCACTTACAAAGGGAGCCCTCTTCAATTAGGTTAGAACACTCAGCTATAATCAATCATTTTTAAAATATTTGTTCTTCACCTACTATGTGCTAGACCCTGAGCAAGGCACTATGAATATAATGGTGAGCTAAATAATTGCTCACCTTTTCCTATTCCTTATGAAACAATCTAGTGATTATTTTATAATTCCATAGCACCTTGTACTTCCCTTCCTTATTAAATGTCTTTTTCCCTCCATGAGAACAAGTCAATGAAGGCAAGTGCCATGTCTATCTTGTTCACCATTACATCTCCAGTACTAACCACAGTACTTGGCACACAGCTGCTACTCAATAAATACATAAACATTAAATTCATGACTAAAAAATACTCAAAGTCAACAGCTTTTCCTAAATAAGTTTTAAGAATAAAAGGATAAATAAAATCACAATTCACAAAAAAAGGTTAGTATGTACTTTACCTAGTCAGTCCATTAAATACTCAGAAAATTTAATTCTTGAAAAAAGACACATTCCATTAAATCACCAATGCTTAACTCTGAAAACTAGAAACTAAATGGAAGACTATCAAGCATTTATCCTGTCTCTGCTATATTGCATTTCTAATCAAATACTCCTAGTTCGTGAGCGAAAGTTTTCTTTACAGAATTCCATATAATGAATGTAGAAGAAATGCGAGGAAAAAAATCACCACGTTGCAACCTCTAACAAAGAAATAATTTATTCAGGCAAAGACCATCAATGGATGAACCACTAGATGAAACATTAGATGCAAGATTGATGGGAAGTTTTACAGTGGAGGGACCACACTGTCATCCCTGATCAATCTTGGCACCTCTAACAGTGGGACAACCAGGCACTGAGTGCCTCCTGAAGGGATGCAAATGAAGTATACAGCACTACCTAAGTTATAAAGTCCATTTGCCAAAAGAAAGGTGAGCTTAAGTCTAAGAAGGCTTCAGAGTTAACTTCTAGTTTACAAAAAACATGGAAGAGAGGAACAAGTCACATGACACCATGGGACAGCACACACATCGAGAATGTGGGATGTTCTACAGGAAAACTGACAGATTTTTTATCAAGTTCAATGGTATAGAAAAAGAAATTAGGAGAGACTGATCTAAATCAGGGCTTCTCAACTGAGGTGATTTTGCCACCTTGGGGGATTACTGGCAATGTCTGGAAACATTTCTGGTTGTCAGAGCTGGGGGCTGCTACTGGCATTGAGTAGGTAGAGGCCAGAGATACTGCTAAGCATCCTACAATATACAGGACATCCCCAATAACAATGAATTATCCTGCTCCAAAATGTCTATATTAGATCCTAATCTGAACAAACCAACAAAACATTATTGAATCCATTGGGAAATTTCAGCATGGATATCATGGAATTATTTTGAATTCCATCAGTTTAAGACAATAAGAGAAATCTGAATGGATTAGTTATTAGATGATACAAAGAAACTTAATTTTGTCAGGTGTTATAACACATTTACCTAACAACAGGTCTTTTTTTAAAAGATGTCTAAGAATGTAGGCATGAAATAACACGAGATCTAATATTCTTTAAAATATTTCAGGAATAAAAAAGGACTAGGTGAAGTAAACACGGCAAAATCTTGATAGCTGTTGAATCTGAATGATGGGTATATGAAGGGAATATCATTTCTCTACTTTAGTGTACAGTAGTCCCCCCTTTCCATGGGAGATACGTTCCAAGACTCCCTAGTGGATGCCCTTAACTGCAGATAGCACCGAAATCCTGTATATACTATGTTTTTTCCTACATGTACATATCTATGATAGTTAATTTATAAATTAGGCATGGTTAGAAAAGACTAACAATAACTAATAATAAAACAGAACAATTATAACGATTGTTGTAATAAAAGTTATGTGAATGTGATCTCGGCAACTGTCACAAATTTTTTTCCTTCCTCACAATTTTACAGATAGAAGATACATTCTTACGGGAGACCTTAGCAACCTCATTAAGTTGAAACCTTTCACCTTTTTACTTGAAGGAAGCACTTTATGGCTTCTTTTTGGCATATCCAAATTGCCAGCAACATTACTCTTGCGTTGAGGGCCATTATTAACTAAAATAAGGTTACCTGAACACTAGCACAATCCTGCAACCGTCGACCTTGTAACCGAGAGGGTTACTAACGACTAACAGGTGAGTAGATGACACAGTGTGGATAAGCTAGACAAAGGGATGGTTCATGTCCCAGGTGAGACAGAACAGGATGGAGCAAGATTTCATCATGCCACTCAGAACAGCACGCTAAATTGTGCATTTCTGGATCTTTCCATTTAATATTTTTGAACCACGGTTGACTGCGGGTAACTGAAATCGTGGAAAAGAGAAACTGCAAATAGGGGGGACTACAGTTATGTTTAAAATCTTTCGCTACAAAAATTTAAAAAGACATTTTCCAAAAATAAAATATGAATCAAATAATAATAAATATGCAGAGGATTGTCAGAGATTGGCACTGGCATGAAGAAAATGTTTAGCATCTAATAAACCAAAGCTTCCTAAGACCAGAACATGACTACTTTTAATCAACAAACCTTTATGGAAAGCCTACAATTTGCAAGGCATTGTTCTAGGTGCTACAGGGGATAAAAAGATGAATGAAATAGTCCCTGCCTGCAAGGGACTTACAATCTGAAAAACAGAGCTAAGCCAGATGGCTGAGCTTAGCATGGCTTCATAGAGACCCTAATATTTGAAATGTGCCTTGAAAGCAATACACAACAATAAGAGAGAAAAGTAGTTTGAAAGCAATATAACTATAAGGGAGAAAAGAGTGTTGAGACTTACAAGGCCATTCTTGATCTGGCCCATTCACACCTCTCAAGCCTCATCTTCTACCACTTTCTTTCTCACTTTCTTTCGGGCTCCCACCAAAGAAATGGAGGCAATGAATACTCAAAGCACGAAAAAAAGTTCACTATGAGGGTGTAAAAGCAGGCAAGCAAAAGCAGTGTTCACAGTATTTATATTAAGGACAGGTCTGATTGCTCCTCACTCGCCCAAAACCAATTCATTTGTCTTTAAAAGACCAGGAAAACAGTACAGTAAAGATGAAAATACAAATGTCATATTTTAGCTTGGACTAATTCTGAAAGTGTTTGACAACAAAAGCACTGGATATTTCAGAAAGAGGTGGAAAAGGAGGCAAATTCTAATAGAGGAATCTGGGTAAAACAATCTGGTAGGATGGTACTTTGGTATAAGCCAACAGAATTACTTATCCTACTGTTCTACCCTAGTATCTCAAGTGTTTTCTCCTGATGTGCCACATAAATATCTTGCTTATTTAACACAACTTGCTTATGTTCTTAATTTCTAATGCAAAACTGCTGTAAAATTAGAGTATTGCATCCCCATCTTTTGGAAATCTTTTATATGTAAATCTAAGTTTGTAGATTAAAAGATTCTGTTTTTTCATTAGGGAATCTAAAGTAGATTAGTAATTGCTAAAAGTATATTTTAAGAAATCATAATAAGAAATGACTTATTCTACTTTAGTTCTATCTTCTTTTTTAAGGGAGGAAATCATTTATTACTGCTATCCTATCAATCTTTGACCATTCTGTGGGAAGCATCGCTTCAAACAGAAGTTTAAAGAAATGGCTCTCATGAATGAAAAGATATCATGCTTTTTTGTTTTTGTTTGTTTGTTTGTTTTGTTTTTTTACCTTGGCCAAATTCCAAGGCTATTACTCTGGAGTGAATGCTAATAATACAATGCAGCAAACTGGTCATGTCTTACATCTTTAACTGATATGAGAAAAGCACGTATCGGTCAGTTCCTTAAATGACCAATAGACTCCCAAAAGGGTCAAATGTGTAGACTCCCCTATGCATTGCATATCATCTATAAGCATGATTAGGATGCTCCTGATAAGAACAGTATTTCCATCCTTCATTTGATTGAAGAAGCTGTCAGCTATCAGTGGCCCCTAAATTTTTTAAAGAAACTAACTGGTCCTAAAGTTTACATGCATTTCAAGTGTCAGATCTTACAGAAGCTTCTTTTTTATGTTGCCTCTTCAATGGAACGTTTAGTTTTAAAATACAATGTTAAAACAAAGCCCTTTGCAACAGCAACAAAATCTGAGAGGTCAGTCAAAGGAACTAAGGGATACATCTGAGAAGTAACTCTTGAGCCACCCCACTACTCTGTGGTGCCTAGAAATTTCTTCAAACACTTTCTTTTAATAATCCCCACTTAGCTCATGAAAAAGCTGGGAAGTCAGACCTGGGACTCTTGCGCAATCCTTTGGAATATAAATTAGCTAGTCACGGTGTGCTGGAATTAGGCTAAGCAATGGTTAAAGCCCTGAAACCTGACTTAGGGACCTCTAGGTAAAAAGATGCGGCTCAGGTAGATGCTTTCTTACCTGTGGAGTCATCTTAGAAGGATCTGGCTCAGGGGCAGCTTGATGCTGTTCAGCATTCTTGTTCTTGGCTCCACTCTCCAAAGGCTCTTGCTGGACAGTTGTCTTATTCCCAGAAGGGGTGGACGGTGGTGGAGGAGCTAGTAGTTGGGATTTAGAATGGCCCTGGGAAGGGCGGGAAGGAGATGCCTGAGAAGAGGGCAAGTAAGACTGGGAATGGCTCAAATAGGATTGCGAGGAGGAAGACGAGGAAGAATAAGAAGGGGTAGGCGCCAGGTAGGATTGAGAAGGTGGGGACTGAGAAGGGGACGGCTGAGCGGGAGGCAAGTAGGGCTGAGACGAGGCCGGAGGGTAGTACGAGGGTGGCGGCTGAGGTGGGGGCATGTAAGATTGAGACGGGGGCATATAGGACCCGGGCGGTACAGGGGGAGATTCAGGGGGGGAATCCAGCTCCATGGGAACCAAACCAGGAGGCCCGTCTCGTTGGTGGTGGAGCATCTGGTGTTTGTACTGCTGCGGCTTCTGATAGCTGAGGGCCGGTCCAGGTGGTGGGGGCATCGGTGGCGGCGGTGGCTGCCAGTCCCCGTAGCCGCCCCCCGGCATCACCGGCGGGGGCGGCAGGGGGGGCGGAGGAAGGTGATGGGGCTGGAGCACGCACTGCATTTGCTTCTGGTGCATCTGCTGCAGCTGCTGGAGCTGCGCCAAGTGCTGCTCGCGGAAGCTCATGAAGCCCGAGGAGGAGGGGGCCGCTGGAGTCGTCGAGCTCGAATACCCAGGCCCGGGCGAGGCCTCAGGAAGCGCCACCGGCGGTGGCGG
>NW_006494609.1:2902259-2948523 GCF_000325575.1 Pteropus alecto | reverse complement strand
CATATCGGCCCCAATTCGGGTACATATCGGAGAAGAAAGCGCAGGGCTCGTCCCGGCGCCGTTACTCGCCGCAACCGACCTCTAGGACCTGCGGCCGCGACGGCGACAGCCGGAACTCGCGGCGCCTACAGGCCCCGGAGCGTGTAAACGGAGCGCGCCAGTGCGCCGGCGCTACCGAGCAGGGCCCGCGACCGGGAAGGCGGGGTTGGTACTGGGACGACTACGCCTGCGCAGTAGCCACCGAGAGGAGAACAAAGGCGAGATAGAGCGACCCTGTGCTTGGTGACTCTCGGTTGCCATCTTCCTTCAGGTTCGGATAATGTAGGTGCGAGTAGAACGCTCTCGTACAACCGAGGAACCATAGAGTCTCATAGCTGAAAGGGGTGGCCGAGATCCTATCACTCCACGGGTTCATTTTTGAATGAAAAAAAAAAGGGGGCGGGGTTCCATTCACAATAGCGGCAATCGCAACAACAACGAAAAAGATGAAACAAGTAGAAACAACTCCAATAAGAAATATAAGAAATATGTAGAATTTATACAAAGAAAACTACAGAACCATACTAAGTCATATCCTAGTGGGATAAAATTAGACTTGAAATAATGGAGAGGTTTACCATGGTCTGAATGAAAAGAAGAAAAATTGTAAAGATATCAGTTCTTTTCAAATTAAGTGAACAGACTTAATTCAATTAAAACAAAAAATCCAATTAGGGACAAATCTATGAAGAGAGGAAACGTATTTTGAAGACGGAACGCAAGACTATACCAATTTCTGCAGGCATATGAAAAATAACATCTGCAGTTGTAAAAGGAGAGAAACGAAATTCTTTAGAGTAACTCAACACATAAAAACTCAGAGAATCTCAGCTAAAGCAAAGATATCAAAAAACAGATGTAAAGATTGTCTAGAGAGTAGGACCTAGAAAAAAATACAGTCTCTCCGCATAATACTAAATACGAATTCCTTTGGCTTGAATGAATCACTGGAAAACAAAGCTGAAACACACTGAATTATGAAAGTATTACCTAACTCTGAAAATATTAAGTGTGTCAATGTGTCAGTTGTGCACCACTTAAAAATTTGATCTTGCTGCCATATTATCATCTCAGATCTTCACCTCTCTTAAAAGGTGGATGTGAGGGCAGAGTGGGACATCTAAGTATTCTTCAGGAGAGCTTCTCATTCTCAAGTAGGAATTTAGTTGTTTCTTTTACCTTTTTATCAAAGCATAACACACATATATATGTATATATAGTTACACATAAGGGTACAGCTTAGTGAATTTTCACAATCGTGTAACCAGCACCCAGATCAAAAAACAGCATTACCAAATTCAGAAATCCCAGTTACTTGTATTTTTAATATTTTTGATTGAAATTCTGTTTTGAAAAAATGAAAAATGTATTTTCCTATGGTAAAACTAAAGGAGAAAATTGAGTAATCTCTCATGCAGAAAAAGAATATGATAAATTTTATCATCCACTCATGGTTTTCAAAAAGCTTAGCAAATCAGAACCAAAAGGGAACTTCCTTAATCTTACAGACTATTTACTAAAAAAAAAACTACAGTAAACATCACACTTAATTATGAGAAGTTGAAGAACAGATGTCCACTACCATTGCATCTGTTATGGGTTGAATTGTGTACCCCCACTATTTAAAAGATATATTTTTTAAGTCCTAACCCCCAGTACCTCTGAATGTGACCTTATTTGGAAATAGGTTGTTGCAGATGTAATTAGTTACGATGGGCCCCAATCGTATATGACTGGTGTCCTTATGAGACCAGTAGGGTGGGCCCCAATCCTATATGACTGGTGTCCTTATGAGAAGATGGCCATGTGAAGACATAGACAAACAGAGAGAATGTCATGTAACGGTTAAGGCAGAGATTAGAGTTATGCAACTAGCTGCAAGCTAAAGAGTGGAATAAGTGGAATTCTCATACACTGCTGTTGGGAATGTAAATTGGGGTGGCCATTCTGAAATACTATTTGGCAGTATCTACTAAAGCTGAACAGATTCATGGCCTATGACCCAGGAATTCCACTCCTAGGCATATATCCAATAGAAATACATACATATGTTCACCAGAAGACATGTACAAGAATGTTCATAGCGGCAGTATTTCTAATGGCTGAATCTGGAAAACGACCCAAATGCCCGCTTATACTAGAATAGATAATCAAATTGTGGTATATTTATACAATGGAATACAAAACAGCAATAAGAATGAATGAGCTATGTATGACTACATGCAACAACTCAGATGAATTTCAGAAACAGGATAACCATCCTCAATAGAGCACATAATCTTGTTAACTATCCTGTAATCCAATCACAGAGATTTCCACACCTTGCTTTCTCTCACTTTCATGTAATCTTCCTTAGTTCTCTCCTTAATTCCAAATGTATAAAAGAAATTGCAAAACTGTCATTCTCTGGAGCATTTGAGATCTTCCTTCCCAGCACATTGTCATTTGGGCTCAAATAAAAATTCTCTACAGGTTTGGACGTTCTTATGCTGAGAGTCATGTTCTCATTTTAGCTTAAAGAAACCTACAAGTGTTCATAAGTAATTTCAATCGCATGAAGTCTGTCCTTCCAAACATTCCTGATGCAGCTGCACAGTTTAGGAGAGCATGGAACTTAAAGATGATTGTATCCATTATAGTTCTTTAGAAGTTATCCATAGCAACTGCTAAAACTTAAAAAGACAAGGCAGGAGCTATTCTACCATCAAAGCTTGCTGTAAAAAAACAAAGTTCAACTCTTTTTCTTTCCCTTCAGTCACTCAATGCTTTCTGAGATATATGGGGTGGTGAGAGGAAAGATCTGGAAGAAGGAGCTGCTAGTGCTCCCTTCAGCTTATTTTATAGTGAAAAGGCTGGACACTCTGATCTAAATCCTAAGAGAGCTGCACATCATTTTGGAAAGCGTAACACTCCGAGAAAAAAGTCTGGGAGTACAGTTAGGAAAGAGAGAACGTGGACAAGCAAAAACAACACATACCCACTACCCTGAGGAAGGGCCACCATTTCCAGGCAAACATGCTCAAAGACATGGGCATAAAAAGGAGTGTAGCAGTATAGACCAAATGTAAAAAGAACATCATCAAAACAATCTTGAAAGAATAAACATAGGCTTTCTGAGCAAGAGTACATTGGGAATGACTTTAAAATTGAAGAACAAATGCATTAATTAGGATGCAGTCTAAGCTGCTAAAACAATGAGACACTAGAGTACGGCGGCTTAAACAAAAGTTCATTTTTCAGTCATAGAACAGTTCAGAGGTAAAGAGTCCAAAACTGTCATCTTCAACATAAAGCTTCCATCTCTGAGTTCAAGGTGGCTGCTCTGGCTCCTCCCATTAAATCTGCATCTTACCAGTGGAGAAGTAGAGTGAGTTAGGGTAGCAGACCTGTAGAGGAACATGCCTTAAGGTCCTGACCCAGAAGAGATACAAATGACTTTGTTACATCTTTGGCTACAACTTAGTTGGATGGCAATGCTTTGCTGCAAGGAAGGCTGGGAAATAAAATTTCTACCTGAGCAACCCAGCTAAAACACATGAGATCTACCATTAAAGGAAGGAAGGGAGAGTGGACGCTGGGGACAATGGACAGTAACTACCACACCGACAATACCAAGTTCTAGTGAGACTATGGAGCAACAGAAACTCTCATACACTGTTGGTGGGAGTGCAAATGTATACTTAAAGAGTAATTTGCTACTGTCATAATTGAACATACACAATGCCTTACGACACAATTTCACTTCTAAGTATATATCTTGGACTAGAGTGAAAAAAAATGCAACCCTTTTGTAGTAGCAAAAATTAGAAACAACTTAAATGATCAACATACAAGAATGGAAAACAAATTGTTTAATATTCACACAATGAAATACACAGCAATTAGGTGAGTGAACTAAAGCTATACGTATTAACATGGATGAATACCACAAACATAACAGCTTTTTGTGCTAGTTGCAAAAGACTATATAGACTGGGAATATTCCAGAAAGAATTGAAAAGATGTACCCATGTTCATAGCAGCATTATTCACAAATAGCCAAATGTGGAAACAACTCCAGTGTCCATCGCCAGAATAATGGATAAACAAAATGGTATATACATACACTGGAATATTATTCAGCCTTAAAAGAAAGGAAATTCTAATACATGTTATAACATGGATGAATCTTGAACATTATGGTAAGTGAAATGAGCCAGTCCCCCTAAAAAATAAATACTGTATGATTCTATTTATGCGAGGTACCTAGAGTTGTCAAATTTATGGTGACAAAAAGTAGAATCAGGACTTACAGGGGCTGGAGGAAGGGGGAAATCAGCAGTTATGAGTTTAATGAGTACAAAGTTTCAGTTTGGGAAAATAGAAAAATTTGAGTTGGATATGAGTGGTGATGGTTGCAAATGTACTTAATGCCACTGAACTGTACACTTAAAAATAGTTAAAATGATAAATTTTATGTTTTGCATACTTTACCACAATAAAAGATCATATATAGCATGATTTCATTTATAGGCAGTTCAAAAACATACACATTACCAACATATTGTTAAGGTATACAAGTAGTGGGTAAAACTATAATGAAACTCAGGAGGGTGACATACAAAGTCTAGGACCTCAGAGGTGGGGTGGAGTTGAGAGAAGAGAATGTAATCAGAGAGGATTACTGTATACAGAGAAAGATTCAAAGTGATAGGTAACATTCTTTTTCTTAAGTCACATAATGGATGCAAGGGTGTTCATTTTGGTAATATTCTTTATACCTTAAATATACTCTATGCAATATTTTACATTATACATATATATATCATACAAAGGTATACATTTAAAAACACATAATATATACTCAAATATTAATATAAATGTATACTTTTGAATGTCCTATTACAAAATTCTATATGGGAAAATTAAAAAGGAATGGAGAAATATTAAAGTGGGTTGGTTGAGAAAAACTTAGAAAAACTACTGTTCACTCTTCCTATACTCTAAAACATAGCTCTAATGTGTATAGTTCCACCTCAAACACTCAGCTCAAAGAGTAGGTCCCACTTAATTTAAGATTGACTTAAATAGTATCATCCCCCTTGCCATTGATTGGTTTAGAGATTCTATCTTAACCTAATGAGGACATGGCATTTCTTTGGCCATCTGAACATTGGCATCTGCCGAAAGTTGGCATGGTCATATTGAAGGGGAGGATTTTTATTACATGGTTGGGGAAGAGGCCCTCTTTTTCTCCAACGATTGTGAACAAGAAGTATGTTGTTCCAGTTGCTGTTTATATCCAAATTGGTTGGGGGGGGCTCTGATGACAAAAGCAACAGACGGAGGTCAGAACAGAGGGACATAGAGCTTCAGCCCTGAATGTGCTGTGCATAAAAGGGCACTATTTTTGAAATTCTTATTACTTGAGATGCATTTCCTTATTAGGATTTCTGCTACTTGCATGGGAAGCACCCTAACAAACATGGAGATACACATATTCTAAGGATACTTATGGAAATAGGAATCTCAGACGTACAGGTTGGTCCTATGGAAACTCAGGAACCCCACTTGGCACCAAAAGAAGGGCTGCATACGAAGGCCCATCTAGGAACTGGATGGCCCATAGCAGTCACTCTGTCAGGATTAGAAAGTTCCTGATCAATTCCTATCACAAGACTCTGCCATCATGGTATTCACGTGTCAGGTGCACCCCTGCTTTTCTTTATGTATGGTTTCTGCTCTTGCTACAGCTGTTGAACTCTCCATGTCTTGATATCTAAATTCCCCAAAGATAGGATCTATTTCCTTTGGACAGTCTACCTCATGAGCGCCTGGCCAATCTACAGATTGGATGTTTGTGCATAAGGTGCCCTACCCTTGACTCAATCAACAGTAGTCAACTTTGCTGATTATGAAGTACCAATTTGGCAGTGTATATGGAAGGAATCGCTTAGAATTGACCTATGGATGTGCTATTCATACTAGGCTCCTGTTCAGTATACAGATGGAAAAATCACTGAACAACTTAGGCTCAAAGTTCTTTCATCACGTCAAATTCAAAATCCTTATCCACGATTGGTGCCCATAATGCAACATCAGCCTTTATCTTTGGCAGAGTTCCACTTCTGATATCTTATTCCAATTACCTATCTCAATCTTTTATTTCTATGGCTTTCCTATTTCATAATTTTTAGTATATATATTCATCAAACTTCTTGAGCTTTCAGTCCTTTGACTGATCTCCTTCCCCCAGTTCACCATGCCTCTCATGATTTCACTTTTCTATCAATTCTTTTCCTATCAATTCCTGAATCTATGTCACATCAACTCAATTTCTCTTGCTTTCATCCTCAACTCCTTGTTCTACTGTTGTATTTACCCTGCAAATTACCAACTATAGATCATTCCACCCATTCATTGTCTTTTGTCAAATGGTTCTGGAGAAACCACATAACATGCAATTGGTGTCATTGATAATTTAAGTTTTGCAATCTTGCCTAGGTTCTCAACATTACTTTGACATTATAAGTCACTGACCTATCCCACTCACTACAGTAGCTATTTCAATTCTCCACCACTACCCCAAGCCTTGTCCCCCAATACATGGTCTTGCTTCCAACTTCACAGAGTTGAGACCAGTAGGCACAAACTCCTTTAATTTGTGCTCATACATCTATCTTTACTGGCAGCCACTCTTGCTCCTATCCTCTAGTTTGAGTGGCTCTTCTGTCCCAAGTTTATCCTGACCTTATGCTCTAGATCCCATCTTTTGACACTTTGCTGTTCGTTATCTTTTCTCTCTATTGTATGTTTCACTTATTTTTCCATCAAATTTTTATATTGAAAAATACCAAGTCTATGGAAGTTGTAAGAATAAATAAATAAAACACTCCTAAAGCCCTTCACCTAAGGGCTTTAAGTAAATAAAACACTCCTAAAGCCCTTCACCTAAGCGCATCACTTAACATTTTGCTACGTTCTCTCCTTTCCTCTTTCACATCTATCATTTATCTATCTATCCATCTATCTATCATCTATCTATCTATCTATCTACCTATCTATCTATCTATCTATCTATCTATCTATCTATCTATCTATCATCTACTTATATTATGACCCTTCACATCTAGGCATTCAGCATATATTTCCCAAGGTGAGGGACCAAGATGATGACATAGAAGGCTTCTGAATGTCCCTCCTCCCACAGACACACAGAATGTACAGCTACATACAGAGCAAATTTCCTGAGAGAAATCTGGAAGATAGCTGAGTAACCCCTATACATTGGGTGAAATGAGAAAATACCTCAAAATGGGTAGGAAAGGCTGAGACACACTCTCATCATGAACCTCTCCCTCAGCTTAAATCCACAATTGGGAGAGAATCCTCAATTCTTAGGCTCTCCTTGAGGAGCCAAGGATTTGGACTACAAATCTACTGCCCCAACTTTTAAGGCTCCCGCACCAGGGGTGGGTCCCCCAAACACCTCGCTCTGAAAGCCAACAGGCCTTGTGTCTACAAGTCCCACAAGATAGCAATAAATCAGTTCTTAAAGGGTATGTGACTTCTTTTGATAGTTAAACTTTAATTTCTCACCATGCATTGATTGCTTTATGTACTTCTTATTATAGTAAAAAGCCCATCACATTAAATTTACCAGCTTTCTACTTTCTCTGATTTTAGCTACTTTAAGACGAGTGGAATCATACAGTATTTGTCCTTTTGTGGGCTTATTTCACTTAGCATGATGTCCTTGAAGTTTATCCACATTGTAGCATGTGATAGGACTTCCTTCTTTTTTTAAGTCTGCATAATATTCCAGTCTATGTATATCTCACATTTTCTTCATTCAGCTGTCAGTGGGTATTTGGGTTGCTTCCACCTCTTGGTTATTGTGAATAAATCTGTAATGAACATGTGTGTGCAAGTATCTTTGAGTCCCTGCTTTGAATTCTATTGGACATGTACACAGAGGTGGGATTGCTATACTATGGTAATTGTTTTTGATTTTTTGAGGAACCACCATACTGTTTTTCACAGTGGCTGTACCATTATGTGTACATTCCCACCAACAGTGCACAAGTGTTCCAATTAATAGAATGTTGGGACATCCTCACCAACACTTGTTATTTTCTGTTCTTTTGATAGTGGCCATTCTAAAGGGTGGGAGGTGATATCTCATGGTTTTGATTTGCATTTCTCTTAAGTGATGCCGAGCATCTTTTTATGTACATGTTAGCTATTTGTTTATCTTCTTCAGAGAATCATTTATTCAAGTCTTGTGCCCATTTTTTAAATTGAATTTTTTGGTTTTTTGTTGTTGAGTTGTAGAAGTTCCTTATAAATTCTGGATTTTAATCCTTTTTCAGATACATAATATCGAAATATTTTCTCCCATTCCATAGGTTGCCTTTTCACTGTTGTTTCTCTTGTTGCACAGAAGATTTTAAGTTTGATGCCCTCCCATTTGACTTTTGCCTTTGCTGACTGTGCTTCTGGTGTTATACCAAAGAAGTTGCCAAATCCAAGGTCCTGAAGTTTTCCCCGTTTTCTTCTACTTTTATGGTTTTAGGTCTTACATTTAGGTCTTTAATCCAGTTTGAGTTAATTTTTGTATATGGTATAAGGTAACAGTCTGACTTCATTCTTTTACATGTGGATATCCAGTTTTCTCAATATCGTTTGTTGAAGAGACTGTCCTTTGCCTATTGCGTAGTCTTGGCATCCTTGTTGAAAATCACTGGGCAATATATACAAGGTTTATTTCTGGGCTCTTTATTCTGTTCCATTGGTACACACACACCTTATGTCAGAACACTGTCTTGATTACTATTGCTTTGTAGTGTGTTTTGAAATCAGGAAATGTGAGGCCTCCAACTTTGTCCTTTTTCAAGATTATTTTGGCTACTCAGGATCCCTTAACTGTTCACATAAATGTTAGCATTTTTTTTCCCATTTCTGCAAAAAAATGTCATTGGGATTTTGACAGAGATTGCATTAAATCTGTAGATATCTTTGGGTAGCATGGATTTTAACAATACTAAGTCTTCCTAACTATGAGCACAGGATGTCTTCCCATTTCTTTGTATCTTCTTTGATTTTAGCAATGTTTTGTAATTTTCAGTGTACAAGTCTTTTATCTCCTTAGGTTTTACTCCTAAGCATTTTATCCTTTTTGATTTATAGTAAACTGGACTGTTTTCTTAATTTTTTTTTTTGGATTGGTCACTGTCAGTATTTTAAAATATGATTAATTTTTCCATGTTGTGGTATCCTGAAATTATGCTGAAATTGTTGAGTTGTAATAGTTTTAAAAAATGATTTGAGGTTTTTACACATAAGATCATATCATCTATAAACAGAAATAATTTTACTTCTTTCCAATTTAAATGCTATTTCTTTTTCTTGTCTAATTGTTCTAACCCAGACTTTTAAACATGTACTTTATCAGCTGATATAGGCTGTTATGCTACAGTAATAAAAGCAAACAAAGAAACAAAAAAACCAACCCAAATCTCCGTGGCTTAAAACCAACAAATGCTTATCATTCACCTTAATGTTCCCATCATTAGGCTGGGATGTTCTGTGGGATCCAGGCAAAGCAAGCATTGCTAATCACACAATGACTTTTAAAGATCCTGCCTAGAAATGACATGTTATCTTCACTCACATTGCCACTCCTAACTTCAAAGGTGGTGGGGAAGAGCAATTCTACCAGTAGTCCATAAAATAGAGAGCCAGAAATATTTAGTGAACAGCATAAACAACTGTTACAAGCTACTCCTCTAGTTACCAAATGTTGACTTCACTTTCCTTGCCACTGGCCAAGTATATACAACACCCTCCTCCATGTAGACATTCTCACAAAGTCCTATCCAGTTATGACATCATGCTCAAAGTCCAGGATATCTGGGTGAAGCAAAGCAGTCTCTACAGGAAAGGGTATATGTATCACTATCAGGTGTGGCCTTTTTTTAGAGACCTATGCACCAAGAGGGCAAATTATCTGTCCTCATATACCAAATATACGAGTGGTGGGACAGGAACAGGACAACCACAGTGAACACTCCCATTTAGAAAAGGAAAGAAAAAAGGACACATAGAAGTGTCTAGTCTCTAGCAATACTGTCTACAAGATAAAACAGGCAAGGGCACCTTACTTTGGGGATAAGGAATTCAAAACAGCTAAAAATAAAAGGATAGGCAAAGGTTTAGAAATTAAATGAGGCAAAAAAGGGTATATTATGATGCTAAAGGCTACAATTCACAAGAAATATATTGGTTATGAGTATCCATGGGCAAAACAACACAGTAGTAACTTTCATCAAGTGGAAACTCTTGGAAATGCAAAGAGAAATAGACAAAATATACTAATATTAAGAAACTAATATATTTCCCTTAGTCTGACATGGTAAAAGTCAAAAATAAAAAAGTAAGAATATAGAAGACCTAAACAATCAAATAGATCTTAGGAATAAATATCAAAACTTTTGCCTTGATAATACTCAGATAACAGAGAATGTACTTTTTTCAAGTATACATGAAACTTTCATGAAATTGACCATCTTAGGCCACAAAGAAAACCTCAATATTTTCCATATTGCATATTTAAATAGCATATCCTTTTGCATGCCTTTTCTTTTAATTTACTGAGGTATAATTTACATACAATAAAATGCACCCATTTTGGATACATTTTAATACACTTGGACAAATATATCCAAGTACCCATCACAACAATGAAATTATAGAAGTTTCAATTTCTCCAACCTCGTCACAACTTATTTATTCTTAATAGTAGCCATCCTAAATAGGTGTGAGGTAGTATTTCATCGTGGTTTTGATTTGCATTTCTCTAATGATTAGTGATGTTGAACATCTTTTCATATGCTTGTCGGCCATTTGCATATGTTCAGAGAATTGTCTATGTTTTTTGCCCATTTTTATATCTACTCCATTCTTTTTAAGTGCTCATGATATTTCATAGTATAGACATAACATGGTTAAGACCCTTTTGATGAACATTAGCATTCTTTTCAATTTTTCTCTATTATAAACAGTGGTTATCATCCCTCTATATGCTTCCTGTACATGCGAATGTTTTACACATTTATACCACACTTATACATTTATAGCACAATGATAGTGTATTTTAAAGGAAATCAACCATATATTTATAAATAACCAAAAAAAAAAAAAAAATAGAATGGGGCTCACAGGGTATCTGCAATTTTTATTTTAATGGCTCTTGCCCAACTGCTGTCTAAAATGGTTAAACTTTTGTCAGCACCACATGACTACCTAATTCCTCACACTCTTGGAAAATCTTCCGGTCAGTCACCTGTCAATATTTGGAGGAGATGCTTTGCACAGAAATCTATAATTTTAACATAGTCATACTAATCAATCTTTTCTTTTATGGCTTTAACATTCTTCATCTTATTTAAGAATTCTACCCAAAGATTATACATATTTTTCGTGTTTTATTTTTCCTAATACTTCCATAGCTTAAAAAAAGTTTAGAACTTTAGTCCACTTGAAATATATTCTCATGAAGGATATGAAGTAGGAATCTGAAAGTTTTTATCAAAAGGATAGCCAACTTGCCATTATAATAAAATAATTACTAACACTTATTGAATACCACTTACTTGTTTCAGGTACTGCTCAATTTAATCTCATTTTATCAAAGTTGTTTTTAGGATTAAACAAAACATTTTAAAGAGGAAACAAGGAGGGTACCAAATGGTTATGTAGTTCTGTCCAATTCATACATACACTAAATGGTAAAATCAAGATTCTAATCCTAGTAGCCTCCACACTATTTGGTTTTTCTAAAACAACTTCCTTTTCCCACAGATTTGAAATACCACCTTTAAAATACACCAAACTGCCATAAATATATAGATCTCTTTATGGACTTTCTACTGTTTCAATGATCTATTTGTCTATTCCTACACTAATTTGTGATCATTTAAAATATCTAAACTGATCATGTTATCACCCTAATTAAATTTTAATAACTCCCTATTGACCTCAGGATCAAGACCGATCCATTTAGCATGTCATATAAGGTTCCCTCCCTCCCACCTCTTACCTTTGGAGTCTCAGACATGAGTATAGACCTCTTTCCCATGTTCTAGTTATAAAAATCTTCTGGCAGTTGTCTGAACAGACCAGATACATTCATTTCATGTAATATCTATGTCCATGCTTTGTTCAGATGCTTCCTGTGCCTCATTTCCTTTATCTCATTTACTGGGCAAGCACCTATTTATTTTTAAAGATTAACTCAAAGATGATGTATTATAAAACTGTACACTTGAAACCTATATAATTTTATTAACCAGTGTCACCCCAATAAATTTTAAAAAAAGATGAACTTAAACATTGCTACCTTTAGCTTTTCCTCCCTTCCCACCCCAACTGAATAGAAAAAAATCATCTTTTTTATGTGTCTACTCCTCATACTTTTATCTTAGCATTATTATTTTACTATATTTATTCACCTACATGCTCCTCTTTCCCACTATGAGTGTCTTGAGGACCCTATCTTATTAAGTACCTAGTATAACCTTAATAAATATTTGAGTAAATCAATATAAAACAACCATTAAATTTGTGAGCAGTCATCTGATCTATAAAAAAATGCAACAAATTTTTAAATGATACAAAAATATCATTTTCAAATATCAAAAACTGAGTGTATTTAACCATACTCAGCTTATAACAGAGCAAATGTCTGAGTAGAATAATTCATGCTGTAGCATGTTTAATAAACTGGCAACAGAGAAAGTTGGTTGAAGGAAAGCAGATGAATTTTATCTTTTAAGAATTAGAACCTAGGGGCTCCATAATCATCGGGCATCCGCTCAATGTTGTACCTGGCCAGGACAAAAAAGAAATAACAATGGTAAGAAATGTGGGTCTAGAATCCATCTAAAAACCCATCCTTTACTGATTGCAATACTTTCACCCATTATTGTGAATCCTTTTTGTCAGTGGGAACATTTTAAATGGATATAATGAATAATTTATAGACAAATGCGGACTATATTACCTTTATTCTTCAAAGTCAGAAAGTTAACAAATGGGGAGCCAAGCACTGAGTCTGGGTAAGCCCAAACTCCTTAGCCCTTATTATTCCCTCTGTGTTCTCCCCAGGCTGAAAAGCTGGACAATAATAGTCTGAGGACTGACATAGGAACATCCAAGGAGAATAAAAAGCAGCTTTTTTAAATAAGCTTTTAGTTTCCCAGAGGGGTGTTGATCACATGCACTAAGTTTTTAGAGAAAAAAAAAACTCTGGCCAAAAAGATTAGCTTGATTTAAATTACTGCTTTGTATTTAAAGCAACTGCATCCCCCTATTTCCTCTGGTAATCTTATTGTAACAATGTACACGTCTGCCTCATTCCTAAATCCTAGCTTTATCTCTTGCCCTTGCTCTTGTTACTTTGTCTTCTTTCTTCGTATGTAACTAAGTAAATATTTGATACAATAATCTCTTTCAAATTCTTCTATAACCTGACCTTATTTTTAATTGGTATCAACTACATACTTTTAATTACTTCCCCAAAAGGAAGTTCTCACCTATGGTTAGAAATATACATGATGGGAACTCCAGGGATCTTTCTGATTCTTCGTTTAAGGTCTCGGTCAACCGTGGCCACAATGTAACACTTGTGCTGTAAGAGACATAGACTGAGTATTCACATAGAGCTTACTGAGTCTACTTAGTGATACTATGATGGCATAAACACTGGCCAGTCTGAAGAATTATTCGTATTCACAGTAAATAGCAAAAGAAAGGCTAGAACAATTGTTGAGTAGCCACTATGATGTAGGAGCTCATATTTATAAAAACATGTAATAAGTTGCCTGGGCTGAATGTAGCTCTTAGAATCTTGAGGGGAGGAAAATCGAAAAACTAAAAGCTGCAAACTTTTTTTTGCATCATAAGTGGAAGGGACTTTCATATTTGAGGCAGACAATTCCTTGGTTTTGGAAAAATGCCCTGAGGGACTCAAGGCAAAGACAGAGTAAGCACCTTAGACTGTAAGGGCATGGCTTTTGCCTTTCCTGGGATCCCAGGGCCAATTCTGAGGCCTCCTAGTGGTGGAGGTAGGCTACCTCATGGGCCATAAAGCCAGAGTAGGATCTCCAGGACAAGTTTGTGCATAGCAGCTCTGAAAGCAACAACATTTAGCTGCCAGCCAGGAGATAATTTGTATTGTACTTTACTTCCCTCATACCCAAATCTCTAGTTGAGTTTTAAAGAGTTGCAGCCTGGTGTCAGCTGTGTTGTGCAAAATTAAGAGAAATACTATGCCCATGGGATGGATTTGCTAAAGGGCCGGCAGCGTGGTCACTAGATGAAGATGATTATCCTCAGCAGAGAGACACTGTTATAAGGGCAATCAGTAGCAGAAGTTGAGGTGCTAGACAAGGAAGCTAGCCAGAAAAGAAGAATCAAAAACCCACTATTTCGGGATACTTGTGAGATATTACCCTGAGAGATTATGTTGTAACTGAGAAATACTTCTGGGTTAGGCACGGTGGAGAGGAACCAAATTCCTGCATAGGGAGTAAATGGAAATGGACCCTTATCTTAGATTCATAGGGAGGTGAAATCTGACATACAGTTGACCCTCGAACAACAAAGGATTTAATTGTGTGGACACACTTATATGCAGATTTTTTTCTGTACTGTTTTTGATCCACGGTTGGGAGTCCATGAATGCAAAGGGCAGACTGCATGCACAGATCCAAGCCATTTTATATGGGGGACGTGAGCATTTGCAGATTTTGGTATCTGCAGGGGGTCCTGGAACCAACCCCCATGTATACCGTGGGACAACTTAAGTTTCTAGGAATCAAAAGTTATCCGATGCACAGATTTTCAACTGCACAGGGGGTCAGCACCCCTAAGCCCACATTGTTCAAGGGTCAACTGTATTATTATATCTATACTTACTCACTTAAATAACTTTATAAAGAATCAATAAGGGCCCCAAATCACACACCTAATAAACACAGGTGTTGAGATTTGAAACCAAGCCTCTTCCTCAAGCCCGTGATCTTTCCATTATGGTTATAGTATACATTTCCAATCTACTTTCTCAAGTAAATGAGGACACGTAGGCTTCCTATGAAGGAATTCCATACAATTTTTTTTTTTTTACCATTAATATTCTTGCTTTACTGACCATGAACATTCAGGAGACAGTAGTTTACCTTTTCTTTTTTAAAGCACAAAGTAAAAACTGATGATACCTGAGTTACTCTCTGTACTAAGCAGTCATCTGCATAGGTTCCTTTGTGTGTGCATGGTAATCGTTCGAATCTTGGATCCTTGGCAATCCTACAGGGTTATAAAAATGAATTAATGAAAACATTCGGCAACTGGAAAACTTTCTGAGTCTCAATCAGTGAAATAAGAGTAACTTGATCTATGTGTAGATTTTAAGGCACCTCTCTCATGAAGCTTACCTTCTAAATGGAAAGACAACACAGAAAAGGGAATTAAAGCTTTGTGACTGACAGCTGGTGTGCCTTAAGTTGTATAAGCTTGACAAAACTGTATTATTAGATTTCCATTTTACAGATGAGGAGGCAGACTCAGATTAATTTTTTAAAGTTACCCAGCTGGGAAAAGCCAGAATTCAAAACCAAATCAATTTTAACTCAATCATTTCACTTTCAGGAAGTGTCTTATACAAATGTACAAGAATATAGGTCCAAAGATGGTCACTATAGCAGTTTACAGCAGTGAAAAACTGGAGACGACCTCGATATCAACAAGGTAAAAGTTAAAGACATTTCGGTCCCCCATCTCATTAAAAAAAGTGAGATAGAGCTGTATATATCAATGTGGAAGGACCTACAATTAACTGCTGAATATACAAAGCAGGCCACTTAACTGTTTATACATAAATACACCCATATGTATATAAACGCATATGTACATATATACTTCAATTAAGAAAATACATATATCTCTGATTCTTTCTCTAGATTTGCATTTTGTCTGGAAAAATACATATTAACTACAAACTAATCCTCAGTTGTCACTCTTAGGGTATGAGAACGGACAAAGTGTGAATATGGAGGGGGAATTTTACTTTTTATTGTATGTTTATGTTTATACTGTTTGCCATTAACAAATGAACACATATTACTTCCACACAAATTTGAAAAAGAAAAACTCAAATCTGTGATTCCCCAGAGCAAGGCTCTTTCTATTACACATGATGATGAGTCACAAAATGAATAAAAATACAATGCAGCACACAGTTACCAAGTGCAACAAAAATACTCCACATTGCAGTAGTTTAGAGCTAGGTCAGTGTGGGTTGGGTATAATTTAAAAAAAATTACTTGGAGATGAACTAAAATGAAGATGAAAGAATGTTAGAAGCAAAGGGAAGGCAGGCACATTCCAAACAGGGCACCAACCATCTGTGAAGTGGTTTGGTTGTGTTCAGGGAAGAGCGAGGAGAAGAGTGTTCATGTAGAGGAGAGTGAATGAAACAGATTTGTAAAGGCAGGTTGAGGATAGAGTGGGAAGAGTCTCTGTGAGCTCCATGACACAGGTGATGGGGAATCATTAAAGTTTTCTCTGGGACAGAGTGACAGAGGCAAAGCTTTGTTTTAGAAAGACTAGGCAGGCTGTGAGTGAGGAGAATACATCAGAAGACAGACTGGCTGCTGAGAAACTAGGCAGGCAATACAGAAGTCTGGGTCTTTGCTCTTTTGGTTATCTCTTTCGTTTCTGAAATCATTGATCTCTTCCTTCCTACTGTTCTTTCCCAAAAACACACCAACATGCGCTAGTACCTTACTCATCTTTAAAAAAAATTTCTTTTTACTTATACCACCCCTTCAAATTAACATCCCATTTCTCTGCTTCTCTTCACAGCCAAACTTGGTGCTTCCACTTCGTGCCTCTATTTTCTCCCCTCCCATTCTTTATTTTTATTATCATTTAAAAAATAATGGCCTCTTTCCCCTTCTAATTTGAAGTATTTCAAGTATGTAAAAAAGTATACAGAATGATGAATACCTTGTATACACCATCTAGTTAAAAAAATGAAACACTACAAATAAAAATGAAGTCCCCTTTCCAATCTTAATCTCTTTTTACCTTCTTAAAAGTAAACTATTATCTTAAATTTGGTATTTATCAGTTCCACGCATGTTTTTAAGCTTTAAATAAACGTTGTGCTCCACATTTGTGCTTTTTTTTGGTTTACACTGTATTTGAGATTTATCCATATTGACACATATAACTCTACTTCACTCATTTCCACTCCTGTATAGTATTTTATTCATGAACATTCCACAATTTATTCATTATCTTAATGAATCTTTTAGCTGCCTACAATTTTTTTGCTACTATATACGTAAGAAAATTCCAGTATTTGTCTCCAAAATATGTACGTGAGCTTCTCTATGGCAGGCCAATTTTTCTTCTTTACCGGAACCCACAATATAAAATACATTTTACCTAGCACACAGTAAGCATATATATATACACACACACATAAAAGTGAATAAAGTTCTGTGACACAACACTCAATCTTTGCATGTAGCATGCAATGCATGTTGGTATTTTTATAGTTTATATTTCATTTTTAAAAAAATACTGGTTGTGACCCATTAAACTGATTTCACAACCTATAGATTTGTGATCTCCAAATTTAAAGATGCAGTGTTGTAAGAGGATGGACAACCTTGTTTTTATCAGATATTGCCAAATTGCTCTCCAAAGTGATTGTCCAATTTACATCATTAGCAGCTGAGTATGAGAATTTCCATTGCTCCACAGTTGCAACTATTCTTGGCATTGTCAAGCATGCTTTAATTTTTGCCAATCTGCTGAGTATAAAATTATATCACTGTAAATTAAGGATTTTTGTCTTTTTCTTATAAATTTGTAGTTTCTTTATATTTAAAAAAAATAAGCCCATGTTGTTTATATGTTATACTAACACCTTCTCACTATCTGTGGCTTGTCTTTTCACTTTGTTTAAGGTGTTTTTTGTTATACAGAAGTATTCAATTTCAATACAGTCAAATGGATTAGTTTTCCCTTATGGTTTGGACTTAAGAAATCCTTGCCCACTCCAAAATCACTAAAATATTCTCTACATTTTCTATAAAACTTTAGATACTTAATCTACCTGGAATTGATTTTTATGAAAGAAGTGAGATAAGGATCCAATTTTCTTTCTTTCCACAAGGATAATCCATATTTTAAGTTATCACTCATAATTTTTTCCTACTGATCTAAACAATGTTACCTCTCATATATTAGAATCCCATTTTTCTCTTGCCTTTAAAAAATTAGCTTTATTAGGGATAAATGAAATATAATAAAATTCAGTGGTTATGAATTTAGACAGATTTACATATCCATGTTACTATCCTCAGCTCCAGGCAACCATTGATCTGTATTCTATTATTATAGCTTTCCCTTTTTTAGAATTTCATGTAAATGGAATCACATTTCTAGAGTGATGGAATATTCTATTTCACATCTATGATAGTGGTTCCATGACTTCATACATTTGCCAAACCCATCAAATGACACAATTAAACTTGGTGAATTTTACAGTATACAAATTATACCTCTAAAAAGGTCTCTCTCTCTCTCTCTCACACACACACAAATCCACAGGTATATTATGCATTTTGAATCTACCTTTGCATGATTTTGTAATACGTATTGATCATTTGGAAAATACTGATTCACTGCGTTACCCAGATCTTCCAAATATGGACACATTTCATTATACAATGTAAAAAAAAAAATCATACTCATTAATAACTTCACTGGTCTCAAAAGAAAGGTCTTTAGAATGGGGATTGTAATAAGCACATAGCTTTTCAAAACTCTAATTTTCACTTGAAAGCTTGAATTTTATCATTGGTAACTAATATATAGTAAGTTGTTTTCCTTGAAGTGACAGGTTCACTGCATTTTTGAGAAAGTATCTGCTAGATACCAAAGTCTGAAAAATCAGTGCTTGTTAGTTGTTCTGGACATAAAAATGATATTCCATGAAAAAATGGCTGGTTCAGCTCACAACTCAAATAAGCACAGAAATGTTTTTTATTGAGATAACCTTCATCCTTTGGTATGCAACGGAAGTGTGCACTTCACATTATCAGAAGAAACACTGATGTGTGTTCCAGAGTTGAGATTTAACAAAGTTAAAAATTTTACTGTTTCATCAGGATATTCTTAAGTGATTCTGGTTTTTTTTTTTTTTAATTGCCAGTGGTGGCAGTGAAAAATACAAAGGCTACTAGCATTATCTAGGCCCATTGCCTTGATTTGTCCTAAGGCACCAGCATAGTGACAAAGGCAATGTTTTGGTATATTATGAAAATAGTTTTGGAAACTCCCTGCAAAGATCTCTGGGACTGCTAGGGGTATGGACCATATTTTGGGAACTGCTACTCTAAACTTAAGGGTACTTTCTAGAGTAAACTGAAAATTTAGAATATGAATTCTTTTAATTGTGAGGTTTTGAAGGAGATATCTAAATAAACAAATAGACACTAATTGAAAATCTAGAGGAACTTAAAAGGAAGCCTACAAGACAAGTAACGACTAATTTAGTTCAAAAATTTCAGCTTACATTATTCACAATAGACAAGACATGGAAACCACTTAAGTGTCCTTCAACAAATGACTGGATAAAGATACATATATACATATACATACGCACACACACAAACACACATACATACATACATATAATGGACTACTACTTGGCCATAAAAAAGATGAAATATTGCCATTTGCAACAACATGGATGGATCTTGAGAATATCATACTAAGTGAAATAAGTCAGACCGAAAAGGTCAATAACCATAAGATTTCACTCATATATGAGATATCAAACAAAACTGATGGATACAGACAACAGTATGGTGGTTACCAGAGAGGTAATGAAGAAGGTAAAGTGGGTCAAATATATGGTGACAGAAGGAGGCTAGACTTTGGGTGCTGAGCACACAATGGACTAGACAGATGTTGTATTATAAAGTTGTACTCGTGGAACTTGGGTAGTGGTTAATACTGTTATTAACCAATGTTACCCCAATAAATTCAACTTAAAAAAATTTTCAGTTTAAAAACCTCTAACCTTCAAATGTCTGCTTTCTTAATCACAGTTAACCATTTTTTAAAAATTTTTATTTAATCTAATCAGCCAAGAAATCTTTCGACAGCAAACAGATGAAAGAGAGTCAAAAGAACCTTCAGTATACCAATCTAGAATAACTCTAAATAGACAAGCGCCTTCCTACCTTAGAGCCACTCGATACTTCTGCCCCAATTTCTCAATTTCAGCCATTACACAGTCAGTTATACAAGGGATACCTTCCAGGAATAAAAAAACAAAACAAACAAAAAAACATGTTTAGTAAAAGAATTTGTAAAGAAACTGATTTTACTCTCTCTGAATTATATCCTGTTGAGAATCTTTAAAAGACCCACAAAATTTCTGGAATGAAGCAGAATAAGCACACTGAAATGAACAATGAGAACTAGAGAAGAATAAAATCCCTATTTATAAAAAAACTAGGAAACTGTCCCAACCCTACACCACAGATTCCATAAAGTATCTGTCATAAATATACCTCAGGGAAAAAAATTAAGCTGGATCCCTGACATTCTTTATATAGTAAAATAAATTCTAGATGGAAAAAAATTTAAATGTGAACCAAAAGAAACCATGAAATTAACCAGAAAATGTAAATTTGATCACATAAAAATACGAAACTTCTGTCTGACAACTATCAAAAAAAGATATTTAAGTAAACTAAAAATGAAACTGGGAAAAATATTTCTACACATTTCTCAAAGGGCTAATTTTCTTAATATACAAAGAGCTTACAATAACAGCTTAGAATTACATGCTATTTGCCAGAGACTGTGCTAAGCACTTTACAAGGATTACCTCATTTAATGTTCAGAACAATTCCTATCAGGTAACGTTATTATTATCCCAATTTTTATAGATGAGGAAGCTGAGGCACAAAGAAGTAACTAGATAGCAAATGGTGAAGGCAAGATTTGAACCGAGATTATCAGGCTACTATAGAGGAAAGAGGAATTATTGCATGAAGTTAGTAGGTGTATAAATTCATATAACTATTAAAGGACAATTTTGCAGTACCTATTAAAATAAAAAAATATGCATACCCCTTGATATTGCAATATAGCCTTAGAAAAATATAGCTTAAAGAAATACTGCACCCTAATACACACGTATTCACAAAGATACTCACTACAGCCTTGTTTATAACAGGGTAAAAACTAGAACTAATCCAAATGTCTAGTAAAAATTATATATTTAAACAATAATGTAACTTAAAAAGAAATGAGGTATATCCATATATATTGGCAGAAAAATGTTCAAGATATATTCGTTCAAAGTAAAAAGCAAGAAGAAATGGATAAATAAGATGTGATCTATCCATACAATGGAATACTATTTGGTAATGAAAAAATTATGTACTGATACATGCTTTAACATGGACAACCCCTGAAAATGTTATGCTAAGTAAAAGAGGACCAAATATTATATGATCCCATTTTAATGAAATGTCCAGAATAGGCAAATTTATAGAGACAGAAAGCAAATTCATGGTTGCCTAGGGATGGAGGGAATGAGAAGGGTTGGGGGATGATGGCTAAGGGGTTCAGAGTTTTTTTTAGTAGTGAAAATGTTTTAAAATTGATTGTGAATACAGTAAAGGCCACTGAATTGTACATTTTACATAGGTGTAGTATATGGTATGTGAAGTATATCTCAAAGCTGTTTAAAAAAAGGCACAGTTAAATAATGTATGGTCCATTTTCATTAATAAAAGAAACAAAAATAATCTTTACAGAGATTGTATATTAATTTTTAAGAACTGCCCCTCTCTGAGGAAAGGCATTATAGGAAACTTTCATTTTTTTATGCTATCGATTTTTTAAAAGTACATTAATACTTTTGAAAGCAGACAAAGTTGAGAAATGTTAAAATAAAATACAACACCCAGGAGAAAAAGCAGTTGTAAAATGGAGGTATGAAGTCAGTAGGATCAGGTTATCATGAATTAGAGGGCAATGTGAGCCTTAACAGCATCAAATTCAGAGCCATGTAGCAGTGGAGTAAGCAAGGGCTTGCATCTAGAGCAGGGAGGTAGGCCCAGAGAGATCACTATAAAGAAACAGAAAGTAACAGGGAATCGGACTCATGGACAGAAAAGAAAACTGATGGGAAGCTAGCTATTCTTTCTTGTTGGAATAGCAGATGGAAATGGAATAGACCGAAAGCTATGAAAAGGTCAAAGGGCACCTTTAAGGCAAAAGGAAGATAAAGGCCTTCCTTTAGGTATACAAAGGCAAGTGAAGAATTAAATAAGCATAGATTAAAACAGTTAAGTTAATCTCCTAGGTAACTGAATTTGCACTTAAATATTTCTTTAGCCTTTCCTTTTAGGTACTATGTTACACAGCAGACTGCAAAAGTGGTATTTTCCTTAATAAGTTTGTTTTTAGAAAAGTCACAATGAGAGCATTTAGCTGTATGCATTATAGCTGTACTCTAATGTATCTATATGTAGAGAAAGCCTAACTACAGGGCTAAAGCTATCCTAAACAATCATCATCTAGATATAATGGTGGAGTCACTTCCAAGCGGCCATGCCTGAACCTTCCATCCATTCCATTTATAAATAGGTGACGGTATCCCTGGAGAAGATGCTAAGACAACTATAAGAAACATCATGGGAATACAAGAAACCTACCAAAAAGTTTAGTGTCTTCCCTCATACATGGTCACCCTAGTCCAGTCTTACAAGCATGGTAGTGCCCCAACTTCAGACTACGCTTTATTATTTCTAAGAGATTTTTCAACGAAAATTAAAGTATTACAAATGCATAGCTTTAAAAAGAAATATAGAAAGGCCTATATGAAAAAATAACTGTCCCCTGATCCTTTCCCTCTCCACCAATTCTGATCCTTAGAGATGACTATTTTCCTCCGTTACCTATTTTCCTCACTTGGTGGTTATTTCCACCTTGATAAAATAAACTTATGCATTTACTTTTTATATTTATTCATTTTAGGCATTTAAAGAATTTAGATCTCTTTCCCATTACACATCCCTTACCCCATCTTCCATTCTTGTTAGTTTTAAGAAATAATAAAGAACATATAGATTACTATCACTCTGTAATATTGATCATTATATAGTATCTTTTAAATATTAAAGAAAGTGGTGCAATTTTTTCTCTTTGTTTCCAATAATTTATTCTTTATAGCATAGTATAAGTCTAATTTTCATTTGCACCTTTAACTAGATGACTGGAAAATATGAATACAAACCCACCACAAAATGCAATAGATCTCACTATTAAGAAGCTATTCCCTTATACATGGCCTAAATTTTCTTTTTCCTACTCCTAATACTGAAGAAAGATCATTTGAAGAGGATACCCAAATACAGGAGGGAAATTTATAGAGTAAAAGTAAATTGCATATCTCAGTGTAACAAACTACTCCAGATCCTTTGCAATACAAATAAATACCAAACTGAACTAGAAATCATTGATCATATCTGGTTTTGTGATCGTAAGTGGCAAAATGTCTTATTTAGCTTTTCTGCACTGAAGTGGAATGGAGAATGTTTCCTCCTTAATGTAAAAGAGTATATACACTGAGAAATATATTAAATTTTCATTTATCCGGAACTTTAAAATCCAGAATTTAGAAATAGAAAATTCCCCTCCTACGTTCAAAATTGATGTCCATAATGATAATCAAAGTATATCATGTTTTCTCAACTGCGAAAGTCTAATTATTCCCAGTCAAGTTTGCGTTATATTTCACTTCATTGTTATGGTGAGCAAATTAAATGGCCAGCAATTCAGTACTAGAACTCTATTCCCTTCTTTCCATGTATTTGGATAACTGTACAAATGTCACAGAAATGTAAAACTATGATACTCACACTTGGCATACAGACAGTCCATCATTGACTGTACTAAGTCCAGTTTGGCTTTAATGGAAAAGTTGATAAAGTTGGTATCAACCAGGATGTGGTAAGGGGGCCCCAGCTGTGTGTTATATTGGAAGAATAGGCAAGAAGGGTGTTGGGGGCTGAAAGAAAAAGAAACAAAACACAAAGTAATGTCTACATTGATAGTCTGGTATCAACAAAAATAAGAAGTCTCTGCTCAGAAAAGTTTACTATAGATTAAGTTCCTTTTTCCTTGTTCTTGGAAATAAATCCTAATAAATCCTGATATACCCATCACCATTCTAGGGCAAAATGAAAAATATAAGAAAAGTGTGATGAGGTTTTATAACGTTAAATGTGTTTATTTAAAAGGAATGACCTTTATTCTGAAAATGTCATTATTCTTTTGGTAATATATTCTGTCTTTCATGAATGCCAGTGTGTTAAACAATGGCAATTATTTCTTTTGAAAGATTCTTGACAAAGAAAAAAAGCTAATGATCCTAGATTTAATTCCCAGGAATTTAGGGACAATTTTACTGCTCCATGAAATCCAAAAACCTTTCAACTATCGGAGTTGGTATATGCTCATCAATATCATTTTCCTTTGCATAGCTGGACTTACAAATGACTGAGCAAATCTGCTTGGGGAAAGCCTGGATTTCTGAGAGGTTTATGGTTTTAGAATGTCTTAAAGGAAAACTTGAAAATTTTGATTACTCACACTTCTCTTTCCTTGAGTGCACTGGGATCTTTCTTTTCTTTCTTTTTAGGTTTTAATCTATCCTTTTCTTTACTAGGAAAAAAAAAGTAAATTAAATGCAGGGGAGAAGGAAAAAAACAGTAATTATAATCTCATTAGAAATTTAAAGTTTCACTTTTTTTGTCTTCAGAGAAAATCCTTTGTGACTTTTTTACATTACTATAAGCATACATATTTTTATGTTTATATATATATACATCTATCTATTGATAGATCTATCTATGTTGAGCACAAGTAACTGTGTGGGAAGTAGTCTGTAATTAACAATCAATTCATAAGACATAATTTAAAAATCTAGCAAATAATCCATAAAAACTGTTACTAGGCAAATAAATGTTGGTTGTACTATCACTTCTTAGTCAGAAGCTCTTATGTCAAGGATCAAAATCCACCTCCAAGCAGTGGGTAAAACGGCCGACATTTATCTTCTGAAGACTTAGATGCTTCCCCAGTGAGATTCCCTCATATGCCTCTTACAAAAGGCCAAAATGTAACAACACATATGTAACATTTAACCCTTAACTAGAAATATTATTAATGGGGCAAATTTCCTTAAAATTACATAATAAATACATGTTAAAGGCGGAGAATACAATTTATAATTCTGAAGGCTCTAATGACCATTCCTTTGTGCTGAGGCTCTGAAACACAATGAAGACCCGTCTTTATTTAATAACTTTGTTCATTATTCACTGAAGCAGGGAAGCTTTTTGGGTCCTCCTTATAACAGGGAATATCATTGTACTCTTCTTCCACAGCCATCTTAATTCTTCTAAGACTTATGAAATGGAAACACCTAGGTGTTTTCCCATTCTTTCAAAAATATTTCATTGTCAGGTGCTGGAGACACAAGACCAACATGATTTCCGACCTCACCTACTTTCAACAATTACATTTTTTCCTGTAGAATTTAGTAATGATCAGAACATAAAAAATAACCCTATCTACCTCATGGAACTGTTAGGAGGCTTAAATGTGATGTGGTAAAGTATATAAAAACGGTGGAACGAAGTGAACAGTTAAGAGATGTTTAATTCCCATCCCATTCACCAGTGTACTCACGCAGCAGCTATGAGACTGTTATACACTTTACTAGCTCAAGCTATATAAGTCCAAGACACAATAATATTAAAAATAAACACAATATAAAAACAAAAACTTTTACTACTTATCCCCTCGTGACTCCTATATCTCTGGGCAGTCTATGAACCTAGTTGATTCGAGACACTCACAGCCTCTGATCTCTGAGACTAAGCATTCGCTTCATGGTCGCATACTTCCTTGTTTTCTTTTGCTTTCCCTTGAAACAGAAATTTTAGAGTTAAAACAGTTGGAAATACATCCCATCTTCTTGAGTCCTTTCTTTTCTTTTGTCCCTTCCCTTCTTCCCTCAAATATCCAGGTGCTCTTATCCTCTCTTCCCCAACCCCGTCCTCTCCCTACGCTCTGAGCAGTTTAAAAGCTAAGATTAGAATGAATAAGCACAGGGAATGCGGAGGAAATTTGGCCAGGGTCTGACTCTCTCAATCTCCACCCAAAATGTGATCTGACAATGCCCCTTCTCGAACCCTTTCCTCTCACCATGTTCACGCCGCACTCTGGTTTCTTCCGGAATCACCAACGGCGCAACACTTTTACGTCACTCGTATGCTGCTTCCGTCAAAGGATAGCCCGGAAGCGGAAGCCACTTTGAGAAACGGAAAAGCTTGGAGCCGGTTCCCAGGCCGAGCGGAGGTCTGTACTTGGATCTCTTGGAGGGAGGGTCGAGGGCTGGTCTTCTGTCGTGGGTTGCTGTCGCCATTCAGGGCAGCAGACCTGGGACGTCCCCGCGCTGCACCCTCCAGGCCTGGTAACGTTTCTCTCCTCCACCACTTTGGCACAGAAGGACCTGCCTGCACGAGAGTTCGAGAGAGAGGGAGGACAAGGGTTGGGGGACGGGGGAGACTGAATTCTGGGTTGCCCAGTAGTTTGGGGAAACACATTCTCCTCGTCCTGCAGTGCTGGACGTCAGGTCTCTACCGTGCAGCTCGGAGGCTCTGGTTCCTTTTTGGCTCTCCTAGCCGGCATGGTGCTTCGTGCAGCTAGATGGACGAGGCTTAAGATTCTCCGAGTAAATACCGTCTGTTCCTTTCTGTGAAGAGAGCGATGAAGCAGCGTTTGAGGGCCTTCTTTATAGACTGTCTGGAAAACTGGGGCATAAACTTGCATATGTTGGTAGTTACCAAGCCAGGAAAATGGTAGGACATAATTGACGTTCATTGTGAAGCCGTGGTGTGTCATCCTTAATGAAAGGGAGAGTTTTTGAGAACAAGAAGGGAAAGATACAGTTTTAATTTTTTGAGTACCTGGTATGTACTCCAGTGGTTGTAGCCTTTTGGAAATCAAGTACCCCTTGAAAGTTTTTTATTTATTTTTTTAACCCTTTTAAAGTTTATGGAAAGCCAGAGACGAGTCTTTAAAAAATGAGTACGCATTACAGCATTTGTCATACGATTTATGAGACTCGTGGATTCTGACGCCCATTTGTGGGTTCTCTAGGTGTTGGTGAACTTAAAGTTAAGAATCCCTGTCTTGTATACTGTACTTGGCACTTTAGTTGTGTTACCTTCTTTGACCTTCACAATAACTCAAGTACCCTCATTTTACATATGGAAGCTGAGGCTTATACTTTATTCAGGGCTTTGTTTGGGTCTGTTTGATTTCAAAGCCTGTACTTTTATTGCACAAAACTTTCCTAGTGTTTGCGATCCAAAAACATTTTTTTTATGTTAAAAGGAAAAAACTGCCTACTGTGTAACCCTTACTATGAAATTGAACTTAAGAGTCTGACAAATGGGCCTAAAATCTATGCTCTGCCTCTTACTAACTATATAGTATTGGGAGAGTTAATCTATCTGTGCTTCTGTTTCCTCATTGGAGATAATAATAATAGTACATGTTTTATAGAGATGTTATTAGGTCTAAACTAGTTAAAATGTGAAGTCTCTAGAAATGTGCCCGCCACAGGTAAACCCTATGAAAGTGTTTTCTATTATTATTGTGTGTCTTCCAACAAGTTAGTGGTGGTGTTGGAATTTTACGCCAGTTGTATTATAATCGCTCTGTGTTGGAACTTTCATGTGTTGATAACCTCAAGAACCTTATTAAGTTTTCAGTTTTTGAAAAACTCAATTGCAGGGTGATTTCATGTGTTGATTTGAGCATAGACACAGTTTTCTTCCTGCTTCTTTCTCTTTTAGGCATGCATGTATTTAGGTAGCTTTGATGTTCACATATCTGACTTTGTAGGCTCTAAATTTTTTATGTTCAAATAGCTTTTTTATTGAAGCATCTACAGATAGTGTATGTGCTTCTTGCTGTCACTAGAAGTTCCTAATCTTTTCAGAAAGCTTGTCTGCCAAGCTGTAATTCATGGGTAGAGCTGTTTTTTTTTACTGAAGCTTCTATAGATACTGTATGTGCCTCCTGCTGTCGCTAGAAGTTCCTAATCTTTTCAGAAAGCGTGTCTGCCAAGCTGTCATTCATGGGTAGAGCTGATAGTGACCACTTTTTGACGCATTAGAACTTCTTGGTGATTAGGCAATAAGCTTTTAAGTAAACATGATCAGTTTGTTTATTTTTAACATTTGGAGACTGATTAGTATTATATATGGTTTAGAGGGAAATTGCGTATAATTAAGTAGTAATTTGCATTTAAATTCAGGCATTGAAAAACTAGAAAAATACTCTCCTAGTAATGTACTCTTAATTTTGAAATCCATAAACAATAACAAATTTTAAAAAAGAAGCAGTTTGTAATATCAATTCTGAGACTTTAGTCATTTACTTGGTTGTTAATACTTGATAGGGAGCTAAATTAGTGCAGGAACACCATGGAGGATGAGACCATACTTAGAAAAATATGTTTTTGTTGCGTTATGACTTTACTGCTCTCTGAGATTCTTATGGTCTAAGATTAAAGTACTCAGATGCTGTATAGCATGTTTTGATGGTGATGGGATTGGGGAGATGGTATTGCTTTGTGCAGTGTGGGAGCAGAAAGTAATTGCTTTTGATTACATACTTGTGAGAAAAAAATGAGTTTAGCCCTTCTCAGCAGTCAAGAGGGTTGTTTTTTTTTCTGCAGTCTTGAAGAGAAAAAATTGCTCAAGGCATTCACCCCACAGTTTGAACACATAATTGGGCTCGGCCTTCATTCCATTCACTAATTGGTCTAACCTACTAATTTAAGTTGATAACAAATTTTTTAATGAAATTATGGATAGTGAAAGATTCCTTAAAGAATATTTTGTATTTAAGTGTTAAAAAGTTAAAGGTAAATTCATTTTTTATGGCCATCAGGGTAAAAAAATTAATTCACAGATATTTTTGTTATCAAGTTACAGTTTTTACACTTATTTTTATGTCTCATGTGACCGGAGTTATTTTCCCAACAAATATTAGTGGCTGTTAGTTATTTTTCAGTGAAGTTGCCTCCTAAATATGGTAGCATGGTATACAGCCTGCTCTGCTCCTAAGGTATTGATATTTAATTCATTTGTAAAGATGCCTCAGAGAAACATCATTGCTGAATATTCACTCCTTCAAAAGGCATTTACTGGGGGCCCATTCTGCCCTAGGCAATGTGCTAGTTACTCTTCAAGAGCTCAGACCTGTATTGGAGAAAGATTTGTGAACAGATAAATTATGGTAAGTGGTTGACAAACATATACAAATTAAAATATTTTAGAGGACTTATTCTACCTGTTCATCTTTCTGAAAGTGGTCCAGGTCAGAGTGCTATTGTGTAATATTTGTTTAATACTAGAACATGCCACAAAACAGGTCAAATTGTATGACCTTAGTGGATTCTAGTATATCATTTACCTTTTGAATGACTTTGGTCATTAAATAGCTTAGGTTTAAGTTTCAGTTTTCTTCCATCGGTTTCTTTCTCTTTGAAGGGTTCATGAATGTTTAGCCTTCACTAATACTCTTTTGTATAGTTTTCAAACTCTTGAAGTTGTTTAACTTTATTGCAGTTTGTGTCTGTGTGCACATGTGTGTGTGTATGCACATGCCTGAGGCTTTGTTATGGTGTTATATCGCCATGATGTTTTCCTGGTGGGACTGTTGAAGTCTGTTCTACAAATTATGGTTTAATAGAGAGAGATGAGTATTCATTTACTTAATAGAAGCCAAATAGTCAAGATAGATATATATTTTGTCAGCCTGAATTGAACAGTACCATATGATTTTAATATGAATTTTTGTTACCTTGAATAGTTGGGAATTTGTACCATGTTTTTCAGAGCTTGTAGCTGAAGCATTCATTTCAGTGTAGTTTGCTTGTTGGTGTTGAGATGCTAATAGTCAACATCTGTTCATTGTATTTTCTATTCATTGTCCTTTTTGGCCAGAGATTGGGTAAAGATAATCTAATATACATTTTCTTACATTTTCTGTAGTGTCCCATTGCTTTTATCCAGAGATCCAGCCGAGGCTGTTTTAACTCCTCTCTTGTTCGCTTAGGAAGTTTAACTCCAAGGATCCTGGTGTATGTAATGAAGTGAAAACAGTTAAAACCTCCCAGCTGTGATCTAGTTTTTCATGTCTTGGTGAAGAAGGAAACCCAGCCAGGCTGCATAAATGGTTTATAGAAAGGAATTGAAAAGGATTTGAAAAAACAGTTCAACCACGCATTACCTGAATTGGGGCAGTGACTAGGAAGGCATGATCAGAATCCTAAAGGGGAGTGAGAACATGAAGTGGGGAATCATTTTTTTTTAACAAATTTTATTTTGGGATAATTTTAGATTTATAGAAAAGTTGCAAAGATAGTATAGAGAGTTCCTGTATACCTTTCACCCAGCTTTGCTGTAATGTTAATGTCTTACATAAAACTGTGGCTCATTTGTCACATCTAGGAAATTAACATTGGTACAGTACTGTTATCTGAAATACAGACTTTTTCTATTTCACAAGTTTTTTTCACTAATATCCTTTTTCTGTTCTAGGATCTAATCCAGGATACCACATTGCATTTAGACCATGTATAATTTTGATAAATAGGTTGGGATTTCCATGAGCTTTTTCTGTGCCATCTATGTGGTCCAGTAATCCCCTCTGACCAGTGCTGAAGAGAGAAAGTCATTGACCATAAGAATAAACAAGACGGCATAGGTAGTGTTTTGTATCCCTTGATTTCAAAACACTGTTAACTCAGTGGAAGAGTTGGCTTTGCTCCCGGAAGGGTGGTGTGAAGTTTCCTGAGAAGCTGAGAGCCGATCCTGAATGAGGGGCCCTTCCTGGGCTCTACCAGCACCGTGTGCTCACCTCATAGATGTTACTACATGAAACTGTCACCAGTTATTTGCTTATCTGTCTTCTTTTCTAAACTGTGTTTCTAAGGGTCAGGGACTCTCTTACTCATTTTGAAATCCTCAGAGTTATTAATATGGTTATTAATACACATTTGAAGAAATTAACCCTTGCTTTGGTAACATTGATTATTAGGTCAACGGAAGTTTTGTTTTGAATACCGTACATGTTGTTTCTCCTTCAAATCAAGCCATCTTATAGTGACTTTTACTATATATAAATTATATCTCATTTATATGCCATTTCTGTGGCTAGTTGAGTATGTCTTCCTGGAATCTTAAAGAGCAACAGAAATGCTCATTTAAGTTTGCTCTTCTTTTTGATTATATAAATAATTTTCCTTAAAAATAGGTGTAGCATTGAAAGTAATGGATGGTAATAGAGGTAGCAATTTTGTTAGCTTTTAAGTATATGTGTGACAATTCCAGTTCCACCCTCCTGGGCTGTAGATCTGGCCGTTTGCCTGCCACTTCATGCACAGTTAATGAAATAACAACTTCCTAGACTTATTGAGGGAGACGGCTTGTCAGATTCAGAGAATTAGTTTAAAATTTTTCCTGTTATCGCCAAGATTCAGTGGCCCAGGGTCACCTTAGCATAAAAACTGCCATGGTATGGGAACACGGGGGCCCGTCCTAATTCTGTGGATCAGGCACAGTAGTGTCAGTTTGGTAAGTAGAAAAAACATCAGGATAGGAGGGAATTGTAAATCGAAACTGCTATTTTCTTGATTTAGACTAAGACTGTGAAAGGAGCATAGATGAACCAGTTTTCTGTTTTGTTTTTCTCCAGACATCTTACAGAGTTATAAAACGAGCAACAATAAACTGTCACTTCTCTCTGTTTTACTCATATTAGCTTCGAATCCATTTTTCTACTTTCTCTGAAGTGTGCTGAGAATGGTAAACTGTATTCAGGGTGGGGGAGGGGGCTGGCAGTTGAATCTAAACTATACTTTCATGTATACTATTCATTTCGAGTCTGAAGTATACATTTTGAGTATAAAAACGTGCTATTATCTTGGTGAACTTAACCTTTATAGGCCTAAATTTTCTTTTAACCAGTGAGTGAGGATAACTTTTTCCAGCCTCCTACGAAGTTAGAGTGACTCAGTATGGTGAGAATGATCTTATAAAAGCTTCTCTTTAAAGCCAGAAGGGTAAGTAGTTCATTGTCCTTGGCTTAACTTGAAGGTGCATACTCTGGGTTTTGGAGGGGTCCAGAAGTTTTATAATCACTTTGAGGAGAACTGAGGGACTAAAACCCTGGCTAAATTTAGAAATGCCATTTATTAGTTTGAAGAAGGGGAAAATCTCTTAAAAGATAAAAATCTTTCAAAATTCTGAAATAGACTTAAATAGCACTTGCTAATGTGGGAAGCTGAATTCAACAGAAAGGGATAATAAAACTGAATAACTAATCATGAGAAGTGGAATTCAGGAGTTTTAAAACTCATTAAAATTTTTGGGAAGAGATTTTCTTTTGTGAAACTTTTAGATAAAACTTCTAGAAGAAAACAGAAGAAAATCTTTATGACCTTGAGTTAGGCAAAGATTTTTTTTAAAAAATGACACAAAATACATTATAAAAGAAAAATTTGGTAAATTGGATTTCATCAAATTAAAAACATTTCTCTTTTTAAACAAAACTATTAAGAAAATGAAAAAAGAAACCCTAGGAAATATTTTCCAAACGTATCTCTAATAAAGGACTCATATTCAGAATATATAAAGAACTCTTACAACTCAATAATAAGACAAACAGCTCAATTTTAAAAAATGGTAATACTTTGAGATACCAAAGAAGGTTCACACTTAGCCAAAAAGAACATGTAAAGATAGTATCATTGGTAAAACAATATTGTTAGTCCTTAGGGAAATGCAAATTAAAATCTCAATGAGATACCACTTCACACCCGTTAGAATGGGTAAGATTTAAAAGATTGATAGTGCTATTGTTGGTGGACCCCCTTGCTGATGAATTGCATTGCTGGTGGAAATGCAAGGTGGGATAGCCACTCTGGAAAACAGCTGGGCAGTTACTTATAAGTTAAATATATACTTAACATATGATACAACAATCCCACTCTTAGTTATTTACTCAAGAGAAATGAAAACATGTTCACACAAAGACTTGTACTTGAATGTTCATAGTAGCTTTACCCATAATAGCCCCAAACTGGATGGAACTCAAATGTCCTTCAGCTGGCGCATGGGTAAACAAATTGTTATATGTCTATGTAATGGCCTATTACACAGCAATAAAGAGAAATGAACTACCAATACATGTAACAACATGTACAGATCTAAAAATCATTATGTCCAGTGAAAAAATGCCACACACGAAAGACTACATTCTATATATGATGCCATTTATATGACATTCTGTATAAGGCAAAAACCATAGTGATAGAAAGCACACTAGTGGTTGTGCAGGGAGTTGGAGGAGGGGGACTGACTATAAATCATGAGGAAACTTGGGGGATAATGAATGTTTTATATCATAACCATATACAGTTGTCAAAACTCTTTAAATTGGTGACTTACTATATATAAATCAAAGCTAATTTCGACAAAATTTTTGCCAGTGATTTATGCAGGATTAGAGAATGGATTCAGATTAGTTTGGATCTAATTTTGTTATAGGCGCTAAAACAATATTGAAATAATAGTATCACTGAATTGAGTTGCGGAGAGCTTACTAGTTATTAGTGTTTGGTCAGGTTTAGGTTAAAATTTTTATTCATGAAAACAGATCAAAATAAGATAAAATTTTTAGTTGAAGTTGCTAGATCAGAAAATGAGAGTTCTGCTTATTGTACCTCTTCTTCATTTTGTGTAAAATGCATCTTCATTTTACATCTGAGGCAACTGAAGAGATGTTAAGTAGCTTGTCAATCAGTGGTAAATCTCATGCTCTCGACCACTACACTGTACTCTACTTGGAGTCAGTCATCCTAGTTCGGTTCCAGGTGCTGTTTTAGACACCGTGCATTCATAATGCTGAGCTTTCCATCACTCCCTTTCTTGACTCAGTACTTTCTTTTACTTATGCTGTTCTTTCTGCCTAGGATACTAGTCTTTTTTCCCCCTGCCTTGCCAGTGCTTACTCATTCTTAAATAACAGCTCTATTGTCTCTCCTGTGAAAATTTCCCCACTCTCTCAGGCAAAGTTACCTCTTTCCTTCCTTTGCCCACCACACATTATTCTTCTTTTGTGGTACTTGCCACATAAATTGTCTATTTCTCAGCCTGTCTTATTTATCTTGTGACTTTAGCTTTTGGCATATAGTAAATGCTCAAGAAGTATGAAATGAAGAATGAATGATACCGAAGAACCTAAAGATGTTGATAGTGAATTACAGTAAATTTCCTGTGTTTTAGCATATATGATGTTTTAGTAAATTATTTTAGCATAGATATCTAAGGATGAGGGAACATAAAAAAATAGTTCTATTTAAAATGTGAGTATATAAGATAGGTGGTAATGGGGTAATAGACTAGAAATTGAGTGGCAGTTATATGCTTTTCACATTTTTAAGCTCAGGTACCTCTAGTAGAAGAGGAGAGTGGGTATAGAACCCTGTGGGGGCTGGGAACAGAACCGCAAGCAGCCTTTCTGCCTCTAGAACAAAATGTCTATGAATACTTGGAACATATCCATGTTTCACCTTTAGAAATTCATGCATATTTTCTATTCTATTTTATTATATATGGATTTGTTTCAACATGAAAATGCTTTCTTCTCCTCGCCCCCCTCATTCTCTAGGAACTAGATGCACAGGAACATATGTCATTTATCTTCTGACTTCTGGCACATTCTGGCATGCCCCAATGCCCAAATCTGGGAAGCAGGGATAGAGTTATAGTCTAATGCGGCAGCATTCTAGCTTTCTGTGATTTGGGGGATTGTCTACTCAGGAGTATTATGTCATGGAACTGAGGAGGGTGAGCTCATCCTGTTCTGACTAACGCGGCTGTTCCTGGAAGGCTGCAGTCAGTTGGAGGCACCTCATTACCAGATCACTGGGGACTAGCTGGAGAGAGTTCACAGAAGACCCACAGGAATGATTAAGAGACTGGAGGGGCTGACTGATGAGGAAAGAATATAAATGAAAACTGTATAACTTGGCTGAACCAAGATAGCAGGAATACACGACTGTATAAATATCTCAAGATTATAAACTTGATGGGGAAGGGCAATCTTTTATGGTGGGATTTTGGGGTAAGGAGATAAACCAAGGGTGAAATTAAGCAAAGGAAAATATAAACTAATAATCTAAAGTATCTGATGGTAAACTTTATTTCTTGGAACCTTCTTAGTTAGACACCTAACCTGTGGCCCTTTTGCTAATCGAATGATTTGGTTTTTTAATTTGATTTACCTGGACTCATGGCTGGTGCTTCTGTGTAGAGAATGCTGGAGACTACATCTGACCAAGCCAACAACTTTCTTTTGTCCTGTCTTGTTTTGTGAACTCAGTGGGTGATATTTGGAAATCCTATGTGCTGCCACTACCTCTTTATTCACCAGAATTCTAAGTGGACTTTCATGTCATTTTTTTCACACCTTTTTAGAACAGCACTTTAAAAGTAGAGACTGAATCAGTGATATTTATTATAATAATTTTAGAAACCCAGATATAGTATTTGGTTCCTGAGGTACTGGTTTTAGGAGATTATAGCTTTGATGAAATGCAAGTGTGCTTGTATGAAACACGTACTTTGGGAAATGATTATATAAAATTCCTATTTGGGGCATGGAGGCATAAAGCTTTTAAATAACAGTTGAAATTAGCCAGGAGAAACATTTGCATAATGTTGGAAGTTTTATAGCTCTTTTCCTAAGAGGGTATAGTAGAACTGGAAAAAAATTATTTTATGTTTTTTTGATTTATTAAAATGAGTTCATTTATATAAGGCAGTTATACAGCTTTAAGACTAAACCGCTACACCAGAGATTAGTAAACTTTTTTTGTAAAGGATCAGATAGGAAAACTCTGTAGGCCATACATCTCTGCTGCAGCTACTCAGCTCTGCTGTTGTAGTGCAAAAGCAGTCATAGAGAACATGTAAACTAATGAACTTGGCTGCATTCATTTTTTTTTTTTTAAACAAAAACAAGTGGCTGTCTGGATTTGGCCTGCAGGCTATAGTTTGCCAACTCCTGCTCTAGACCTTTGCTCCTGAAAGCATGATTTGTAGACCAGCAGCATCAGCATTACCTATGAGCCTGTTAGAGGTAATAGTGACTGCTCTAGAGTCTAGACCATGCTTCTCTAATTTTAACATGCCTAGCAATCACTTGGGGGTGGGGTACAGGCTCTGAGATAGACTCTGAACACTATACTAGCCACTGAGAGGCAAAGATGTGTAATACCCAGTCAGTGTCCTCAGGAAACCTACAATCCATTAGGAGAAACTACTGTAAAAACAAATAATTATAATACAGACTAATAAATGCTATATTAGAGGTATCTTCAGCATAGGTGTATAACAACAAATGAGGTGGTTAGTTCTGCCCTGTGTGGGGGAAGCTCTCAGAGGGGCCTAGAAAAGGTGGCAGTGCTTGAATTGAGTCTCGAAGCTCATTAGAGACACTGAGGCATTGAGGTCAGGTGGGGTGGGTGGTGAGGTAAAGCGTGGTATAGTTCACGGTGGGGCACAATAAAGATGATAGAACTGGTAGTTATTTGATTTAATAATGAAATAGCTGATCACAAGGTTGGAGGCCCACTAAGATCACAATGAGTAGATATAAAAGTTTAGTGCATTCTATTATCTTTAGCTATTTTTTTGATATTGTTTCTTTATTTGATAAAAAGACAACTTGCCTAATCTTTTCTTCTTTTAGAAAAAAAAGTATTTTCCAGAAATAGAAACTTTTTGTATGTTCTTGCATCATTAAGAATTTGGAAAACACTAAAAGGTACAGATAGAAAATAAAAATTATTTGTAATTCCATACACCAGGAGATGGCCACTGTTAACAGTTTTGCATTGTTCCACCCAGTCTTCTTTGTGTAATGTAATATTTTAAAAATTGAGTTCATGCTATGTAAATAATTTTTGCTTGCTTTTTCACTTAACATTTTATTTGTGAGCATTTCCTTGTGTTGTTATTCTTTAAAAGTGTTATTTTTAAAATGCTTATATAGCATTCTAATGGATCTCTTATAGTTTATGTAACTTCTCATGTTTGCAGATCTCTTAAGCTGTTTCCAATTGCTAGTTGACCCAGGTTTTGGCTCATGTACTTGGCAAATCTGTCACCATGTTTTAAAGTAAATACATATACTTATTTATTTTTAATTATAAAAGTTTGCCAACTTGTTTGATCTACTGGCCTTCACTCATTCTGTTCTTGTGCTCTTATTAGCATTTTGTGTTTTCTTTCTTGGTTTCCCATGGTAGAGAGGCAGTAGAGTAGTCATTAAAAGCATGGATTCTGGGTCCAGGTTGACTGGGTTTGACTAAGCTCTACTACTTATTGAGTGTAATCTTGAGAAAAGGTCTCAATTTCCTCATTTCTCTTCACCTTGTTGCCAGACCCATTAAACTGAAACCTGGCATGTTGTTGTGATGAGGCTCACTCTAAATCTGTGCTCTAGTTTGCTTATACTGAAGGATTGAGATCAACTGAAGTACTGGAGCTTCCTTCTGGAGTGACAAAGTTTGGGCAGAGAGATTGCCACTTGACTTTTCTTGTGGAGTTTTAATTGGGAAAACTTGGTCAGAGTTTACCTGCCCTTGGTTATTTTTAGTGTCCTGGGGTTTCTACTTCCTCTTTTTTGTTTTCTGGGGATGCTCTTTCAGAAGTAAAAACCTATTTAACAGACCCTTTTTTCTTTGTAGGGTGGGATCCTGAGGCAGCTGAACAGATGCCTCCTTCAGCAGTTGATTGTGCCCTTCACTAGAGAGAAGCCCAGGGATGATATATTTTTGGGTTATATTTCAACACCCTGGAAGTCATCTAGTTTATGCCAGGAACATTAACCATCTGCTTCTGTGACACACCCTCCATGAAGGTCTGATGGACAGACACTTTCTGTTGACCTTGCAGCTGTTTTCTCTCATGTGGAAGTTGAAGACAAGGTGAAAGGGCCAAGTTACCTGCGTTGGGTGAATAGGAGTGCTCCACTTGGTTCTCAGAACATGGGCCCTCGTTTGAAGGTAAGTCAATAGCCTAGTTAAGATTCACTTGTTACTGGGATGCAGAACATGGACTCAGTGCCCAGTTCCTTGCCTTTTCAGCTAGGACAAGCTGTTGAAGTGCACAGTATTGGTTCGAATTGCCTTTGCTTCCGTAGGGCATTTTTGGCGATAAAGAAATAGATACTCCATTTCTGGGATATCACTTTTTCACAGCTGATCTTTAATGTTGGGGCTAAAATTTATTTGATGTTGTAATTATAAATCTTTGTACTCCCCCCAAAAAGCAGAGTTTCAGAATATATATATCAGTCATCTTTCTAACATTCTTTTGAGACAGGTATTTTCAAGTATTCCCCTCTTCCCTGCTTTTGTAGGTAATGTGAGCCAAAGTATGGTAGTATTAAACAGCTTGCCCCAGATTTTTTAGTAAGCAAGTGATATTTCTGCATTTGATAGTTGGTACTGCATTCCATTTTTCTCTGTCATACTTTATTTTTATTTCAAAAGATTTTTTAAAAGGCCATAAGCATTTATCTTTCTAATTTTAGCCTAATAGTAAGATTCTCACAGCATGGTTGGGTAATGTTTTTCATACTTTTTTTTACCTGTTTTCTTAAATCTTTTCTCAAATACTTCACTCTTCCTATGACTCCATTCTTTTCATGATTCGGTGTTGTATGAGGTTAAGAACATTGGTATTCACAATTAGACACAGACTTGAGTCTCAGCTCTGTCACTTAACCAGCTGGGAGATGTTCAGCAAATTAAGTTTTCTAAGCCCAGATTTTTTTTATTCTGTAAAATAATAATAATGCAGTTTTACCAATAGTGACAATTACTTAGGCTAACATGTGAAACAGTGCAGCGTTTGGCCTATGGTATGTGGATCAATAATGGGATTGTAAATTATTAACTTACTGCTACATACTACTATAATTCTGCAAGCTTAGGGTATCACAGTTTGATGAATTGTATAAGGGCAAGGACACTAAAGAGATGAATTTGAAAACAAATAAAATACTCATATAGCTGAATTGCATGAAATAGTATGGTGAAGACTTAATGTACTGCTTCTTTGTGCTTGAATTTGACTGGGGAAGAGTTCCAAAATAATTTTACGAAGAAGTATGAGCAGCAGAAAGTAGAGGGAGCTGCGAAAACTATTGTAGAAAACAGCTCAAGATAAGGAAGACTGTAAAACTGGATACCATGCCATGCTTGAGAACTCATGACTCTAGGCATTTGATACTTACTTGTAGAACTGAAGTAAATTGGCATTTTTGGTCTGAAGAGTTTATAATCCCTGGCTCAAATGACTGTACTGCTAATTAGAGAAGTCTTTAAAAACTATATCTAAAAGGAGGGTCCCATGGAAGCAATTGAAGTGTCCTACGATAGATGATTGGATAAAGAAGCTGTGGCACATATATACAATGGAATATTACTCAGCCATAAGAAGAGATGAAATACTGCTATTTGCGACAACATGGATGGACCTCAAGATAATCATGCTAAGTGAAATAAGCCAGACTGAAAAAGTTGAAAATCACATATCACTTATATGTGGGATATAAACCTAAAAGCAACAAATGAACAGGGCAAACAAACGGTGACTCATGGACATGGACTATAGACTAGTGGTTACCAGAAGGTAGGAGGTGGGAGAGGAGATGAGAGGTAGACGTGGTACAGGGGGTCAAATGTGGGGAGAAGTAGGAGGGGGGCGAAGCGGGTAAAGGGGATCAGATATATGGTAGCTGAAGGAAACTAGACTTTGGGTGGTAAACACACAATAGAATATACAGATGTCAAATTATAATGTACACCTGAAAATTATATAATTGTATTAACCAATGTTACCCCAATAAACAATTTTTAAAAAGTTAAAAAAAAATAAAAGGAAGGTCCCATTTGGAAAATTCCTGATCCTTAAACATTCTGGATGAAGAACAGACATTTGACACTATCCTTTCAGCAGATATTTTGTTCATATTTATTGCAATTACTATGTGCAATCATGTTGGATGCTGTGGAGAATTTTAAAGATTAGTTTTTCCATCATGTTATTTACCACTCCGAAATGGAAAATAAAACAGGGAACTAAAAGAATATAAGTAGTATAAGGTAAATAAAAACAAAGTAGTGTGAGAATTCAGAAGAGATAAAGAATTTCTTAAGTTGAGAATCAGAGAAGATTTCAGAGAGGGAAGATAGACTTTTCCCTAGACTTTAGGATTAGGAGATTTTTCATGGATAGGCTGAGAGGGGATAGAATAGGCTAGGCAGAGGAAATGACTTTGCAAAGGCATGGAAATGGGACATTGCAGAGCTTATAGGTAAAAATGTAAAGGATTTGATTTGGATAGATCAAAGGATGAATAGCATAAATGGGGCCAAGGAGAATACTATAGAGTGGGATGGGAGCAGAGACAAGGCAGACAGAGCACAATAGGGTCAGTAAGAGGACAAAAAATGCCTACTGAGAAAGTGAAATCTGAATTAAAAGCTATTTGATGGGTCACTCTAAAAGGAAACCCTGTACCCAAAGACAAAGGGAGGCTTCGTGACAGCATTCAGGAAGAACCAGAAGGGAAAATATAGAAGGAAAGCAAGTCCAGAATGTGATCATGGGTAAAATTGGGAGATGGGTAAATTTCATTAGGGGGTTTTGAGAATTATTATAGAGAAGTGAGATACTTTGTAAAGATCAAATCAATGAGTGATGAATTGACAGAGCTAATACTCTGGTCATGTCACAAGGAGGTTTCAAGGAGAGTTGTTTGGGGAAAAAAAGCATTATTTGGTATGCTGAGTTTTAAATAAAGGGAATTGGAATAGAAATGTAGAATTGACTACTTAGAAAGGCCTAGGTGATCTAGATCAGTGGTGATGATTTGGTAGAGAAACAAATGGGGAAAAAATAGACAAGGACTCAACAAGGTCAGGTTCATTACTGCCACTTTATTGAGAACTGAGACCGTGACTATTACACACCATTTCCCCAGTACCTGGAACATTAAGTAGGTACTTAGTATTTGTTGGATGAATTGTTTTAGGATGAATTTTAACTCCATTATGAAAAAATTGCAGACATAAAGTTAGAATAGTATAAAGAATTCCCATGTAGGCAGGGATTTTAAAGTAAAAGAGAAACTGTGTCTTTTGTAATTCTTATGCATTTCCCATTGAAGAAAGTGTGGGCCAATGGAAAGGGTCCCTGAGTTTCCTTTTAGCTCTAAAGCAAAGCAGTAGTGATGCTGCTACTACTATTAATAATTATAATAATAATTAAAACTGAGAACTCACTGTATGCCAGGCACTCTTCTAGGCTGTTTATATGTGTTAACTCATTTAATCCTCATAATGCCCTATGAGGTACACACAGATATTATCCTCATTTGACAGATAAGTTAACTGGCATTCTGTAGAAGGATTAAATAACTTGTCCAGGGTCACATTGTGAGTAGCAGAGAATGGATTTGAACCCAGGTGGTCTAGCTGTAAAGTCCATGCCCTCATCCTCTATATTATACCCTCTGTTATACTGTTTGATTTTGGAGTCTTGATGGCTGTAAGCAGTTATATTGAAGTCCTATCACACTAAAGGAGATGGTGCGTTGAAATTATTAAGTCTCAACTCTTTTTACAGCATCGAGAATTCTGAAGCATAGACAGATCACACAGTTACAGCCCTGAAACTGGTCTTTAGGCTTCTGACTTACTGCTTGTCAACTGCCTCTCTCAGAAAAGGTTGTTGTAGCTGTCAGAATTAGTACACAGAATTTTCCCAGTTATGGCATGTGCCATAAATTTGTCATTGCTCTTGTTCCATCAAGAAGCAAGAGACTTGAGACCATAAGTTCTATAACATCGGCCACACATACATGTTCTACTGAGTGCTGTTACTTTGCCAAGGGCCAGAAGTTTCACATCCAGGATCAGATTGGATGGCATCTAACTGGAGTACCTAAGACTAAAGTTAAACGGTTTGGGTCCGTCCAAGTCATCTAGTACATCTTGCAAGATGCAGACAGATGCTTTTTTGAGAGGTGATAGCAGCTTTTCAGCAGAGTCCCAGGAGATAAGATACTTGTTTGAGAGGGAGGATCAATAATTGTGATCCTAAACATTGGATCTGTTTCTAAATGTTGTCTCTTTATGATAGACCCTTTTGGGAGCAGCTTAATTCATGTGTATTGAACAATGCTAATGTTCCCCGTGTGGATTTCTTTTCTGGTAGGACTTTAGACACCAGTCTAAGTACAGATTTCTATGAAACTTGACATGGTCATTTCTCCAATTACCTACTCTTTGTGGATTCCATTGGGTATGTCAAATGAACTAATCGTTATCAAATGAACTAAAGACCATTTTCTCTCTTAAAATTTTCCAGCACGATCAGACATGAAAGCATATCCTATTAAAAAAAAAAAAAAAGTTGTTTTGGTCCCTCCCAAATCTGACCCTATAAGTTTTTAGCTGTCTTATCTCTAGTCAGCGGTCCCCAACCTTTTTGGCACCAGGGACTGCTGCTCCTATGAGAATCTGATGCCCTATGATCTGAGGTAGAGCTGAGGCAGTGATGCTAGTGCTGGGGAGCAGCTGCAAATATAGATGAAGCTTCACTCACTCACCTGCTGCTCACCTCCTGCTGTGCAGTCCGGTTCCTAACAGGCCCCAGACTAGTACCAGTCCACAGCCTGGAGGGTGGGGACCCCTGCTCTAAGTAACATTCTAGTGCTTGGCTGATAAAAGGTGTGGGTTGAGATAACATTGATACCCTTAATATATTACATTGACTCTAAAAGAAAGAATGAATTCGGTGCATTGTAGAATGGAGAGCGTTACTAAGGTCGAAACTCAGTGATAAGATATGAATATTAGTGTACGTTGCGTTTTTCCTTGACAGTACCTAGGGTAGTTAAATGAGTGATGATGATTGAAGTCTTATTCTGGATACAAGTTTAATAACTGAAAGTTTCCCCTCAAACTCTCGCCTCCATTTAAATTGTTCTGACCTTGGCAGGCATCACTTAGGATGAGAAGTACAGTTTCTTCCTCTTATTCCTCGGCCTTTCTGCTGAGCTCATCTTTCACAGGGCCCATTAGTTTGTCTGATTGGTAACAGCAAAAATGACTTCTCTAACATGCCCACTGCTTGTTATTGGGATGACCCAGAGTTCATTTTAATTATATAATGCCAACATGATGATGATAATACTTTTAAAAATCCACATTAAAAAAAAAAAAATCCACATTTTATATAACTATTTCTACTTAGATGAAATACTTCCAGAAGGCAAATATGAGAGGAAAGTGACTCTATTTTCTTTTTTGCTTGTGTTAATTGGCACTACTTTGTATGGGGGAGGGAAACTGTTTTTGGGGCCCTGGAGCTAAGATAAAAGCCATGTTATTACATTTTGTAATTAGCAATTAAGCAAGTGGCTGTTTGTGGTATTCCTAGGGTGGTCAATAGATGAGAAATCTTTAGGGAATGATGCAGTCTCTGTTTCTTTGAAGTGTGACATAGGGCACTTGACAAGCAGAGATGGCTGTAAAAAAGGGCTGGAACAAAAACTGAACAGGTTTTCTTTTGCAGCTGCAGCTGTGATCCTTGGCTGTCTGTTGTCACTGAAGGGACCTGATGTTTTACGTTATTGGTATGTTATGGAAAGAGCTTTCTTTATTATCTGTTCGTTAGGGACGCTTATATCCTTTTTGCCTCTGTCTCTTTTACTTGAAAATAGATTTGGACATATTTCCAGTTGTGCCGGAAAGTACCTTCACAGAGTTGGCAGTGGAAGTCATTCATTTGGGAAATATTTATTGAGTAATTATAGTCAGTGCCAGACACTGTTTCCTGCAGAGTCAAAGTCGAATAAGACAAAAATCTGCCTTCAAGAAGTTCATACCATGGAGGGGGAGATGGTCAAGGGGGAGAACAGTTACAGTAGATGAATGTATAGGAGTTTGAGGGAACCCTTAACTCTGGTAGGGGTCGGGGAGGGCTTCCAAATGGCAAGAATAAAATGCACGTTATTTTTACTACTTCTGTGGGGGCCCAGCGCATGTAGGAAGGTTGGGGGTGGGCATTATTTGTGGTCCATGGTAGAGAACAATTGTTGGCAAACTTTTTCTATAAAGGGCCAAAGAGTAAATATTTCCAGCTTCCCAGCCTGTACAGTCTTTGTCACAACTACCAAATTCTGCTGGTTTAGTTCAAAAGCAGCCCTAGACAATATGTAAATGAATGGATAGGGCTGTGTTCCAGTAAAATTTTATTTACAAAAACAGGCAGTGGGTGGGATTTGGCCCAAGGACTGTTGCACATGAGCTCTTGTATAGAAGTTTCTCTCTTCACCCACAGAGGTAAGCCCAGTACAGTGTTTCTTTGGAAGTCTCGCTATCTCGTCTTAACTCTTTAATTTTTGAGAGATGGTTACCTATGCCATAATGAGAAGTTGTCATGTATAACTGGCAGGTATCTGTATGTTCTCTCTTTTACATAGGTGGAATCACAGTGTCTGTGGTTGCATTCTTCTTCACAATTAAGTTTCTCTTTGAGCTCGCCGCACGTGTAGTCAGCTTTCTCCAGCATGAGGACCGTGAGCGCCGAGGGGATCGGACTATTTATGACTACGTGCGGGGAAATTACCTGGATCCCCGGTCTTGCAAAGTCTCCTGGGATTGGAAGGACCCCTATGAGGTGGGCCACAGCATGGCCTTCCGAGTGCATGTAAGGGAATGTTTCTGTCTCCCTACCCATTGGGGTTTCTGAGTCACTTGCTTTCCAGAGCCCAGTTCAGTCTGTTGGTGGTGCTGGCCTGGAATGTTAACATTTTCCCTTGTTTTTCAGTCCCTCCCAGGAACTTGGGAATTGTTAATATTTGAAGAGTCAGTGAATTTCTCTATCATTTGGGTACTTAGCTGTGACGATGTATAAAGCTTAATGTTACCTTTTCAAAATAAGAAAAATATTACTGGAAAGAGTAAGTGTTGTAGATCAGAGGTTGGCAAACTATAGCCCAAGAGTTAAATCAAGTGCACCTCCTATTTCTATAAATACAGTTTTATTGGAACAAAGCCACACCCATTCATCTGCCTTTATTGCCTATGGCTGCTTTCACACTTGAGTAGTTAACCACAATTGAATAGCTGTGTATGACCTATAAAGCCAAAAAAATTTACTCTGGCCCTTTAGAGAAATAGTTGCTGCCACCTGTGACGACTTCTCCACTGTAGCATTATGCTTGGCATGATAGCCCGAACCCTTCTAGCCTTGCCTGGTGCTTTGGTTCACTCAGTGCCAGAGGTACCCATTGACTTACATTTACCTTTGGGTTAACAGTGATAAGGTAATAAAAAGGGCTGGTAAGACAGATGAGGCAGCAGCATTTGTGGTTCAGAAATGTTGAGCTGAAATTAATAATAATGGTCCGTCTTTCCCCTTTCTCAAAATATGAAGAATTTGTTCATGATTTAATGGTTTTCCTTGAAGTACTGAGAGAATGTGTTTCTCCCTGTGTCTGCAGGACTGTAGGAGTGGGTGGATACTGGGTTTTATCAGCTACTTCCTCTCTCCCCACTCTTTTGAGTTAGATGGGAAATGGTTTTCTCTCCGTGCTCACTAATGGGTACTCTTTTCCCCACTGTAGTTATTCTATAAGAATGGGCAGCCTTTCCCCGCACATCGGCCTGTGGGACTCAGAGTTCACATCTCTCATGTTGAGCTAGCAGTGGAAATTCCAGTGACTCAGGAAGTCCTCCAGGAGCCCAGTTCCAACGTGGTCAAGGTGGCCTTCACTGTGCGCAGGGCTGGGCGTTACGAAATCTCAGTGAAACTTGGTGGTTTAAATGTAGCCTACAGTCCCTACTACAAGATTTTTCAGCCTGGTATGTTCTGTCTTCTTTTCCCTTTCTCTCCCCCTCTTTCCC
>NW_006494609.1:2856413-2902235 GCF_000325575.1 Pteropus alecto | reverse complement strand
TTTCTTTCTTTTTAAAATAATGCCTTTATTGAATTACATGGCATTCACATGCCATGTAATTCATTCATTTAAACTGTACAATTTAATGTTTTTTTAAATTCATAGAGTTGTACAACTATCACCACATTGGATTTAGAGCATTTTTATTACCTCATGACCTGTATCCATTAGCAGTCACTCCCCATTTTCCCCAACCTCCCAGCCCTAGGCCACCAATAATCTGCCTCTGGATTGGCCTACTCTGGCTACTACTCTATTATTTACATTTCATACCAGTGTGATCATAACATATGTGGCCTTTTGTGATGGGCTTGTTTTACTTAGCATAATACTTTTAAGGTTCATCCATCCTGTAGCATGAATCAGTACTTCACTTCTTTTTATTGCCAAATTATATTCCATTGTATGGATATACCACATTTTATTATTCATCAGTTAATGGACATTTGGGGGTCATTGCTTTTGGCTACTCTGTATAATGCTGCTATGAACATTTGTGTAAAAGTTTTCGTGTGGACACATTTTTAGCTCTTTAGGAGTGGAATTGCTGGGTCATCAGCCTGGTAGGTTCCTAAGGGATAAGAATGCCAGAATAGACAAAAAGTGAATTCTTCTGATTTTTGAAACCTTTTCAAGTAAAAGCACCTTGACTCTAATTCCACCCTTGCTGCCAGTACATGTTTTACTTCTCACTAAAAAGCGTTTGCTTGAGTGTCTGGTATCTAAGAATTGAGGCCTCTATCTCTACTCCCCCGCTACCCCTTGTGTCATTTATGCCAGGTAATAGATGCTTGCCGATTTTGAAGCCTTAAAGTATAATCTTGTACTCCTGCTTCTGCAGCATATCTGTTGAGTGTGTTGAGATCCTGTCTGCCCTGTGCGCCCTGCCTTGGCTTCCTTTTGAGGGTGGATACTGGCCAGTTTGCTAGCCATAGAAATGATAAGACCTTGGGAACCTTTTGGGATCAAACTGTAATGAGAGGCGCCTTAAGAAGATTTGTGTATCTTTACTTGGCTAATCCTCAGTTTTCTTTCTCTTAGAACAGAGAAAGATGCTGGACAGTTAGCTCCCATGCTGTCTCCCTCTCCATGTAGCTTCTTCCTTGTTTCAGTGCCACACTCACAGAGTCCTTTTCACATGAATTATCACCCCACCTCTTTGCCACCAGTAGAGAACAGTTCATATCTTTATAATATGTACCAGCCCTTTTATTTTTAAACTAAAATTGAACTCTTTATTTTGAGATAATTATAGATTCTTATGCAGTTGTAAGAAATCATACAGAGATCTGGTGTACCCTTGGCCCAGTTTCCCTCAATGGTGACATCTTACAAAGCTATAGGACTGTATCACAGCCAGGTCGTTGACATCGACACCGTCAGGATGCAGAACATTTCCATCACTACAAGGGTCCTTCATACTGCCACACCCATTTCCCTCTCCCACCCACCTCTTTCTTAACCCCTGACAGTCACTAATCTGTTCTCCAGTTTTATAAATGTAATTTCAAGAATGTTATATAAGTGGAATCATATAGTATATAACTTTGGGTTATATAACTTCTTTTTACTCAGTAGAATTTCCTGGAAAATCATCCAGCTTATTGAGTGTATCATTAGTTGGTTTCTTTTTATTGCTGAGTAGTATTCCACGGGCGAATATACCATAGTTTGTTTAACCATTTACTAGTTGAAGGATATTTGGCTTTTTTCCAGTTTTTGGCTATTATGAATAAACCTATGAACATTCATGTACAGGATTTTGTGTGAACTTAAATTTTCATTTCTTTGGTATAAGTGCCTAGGAATGCAATTGCTGGGTCATGTGGTAGTTGCATGCTTAGTATTTTTAAGAAACTGCTAAACTCTCTTCGAGAGTGCCTATAGCATTTTACATTCCCATCACAGTGTATGAATAATCCAGTTTCTTCACATCCTCGTCAACATATGATATTGTCACTTTTTCATTTTAGCCATTCTGCTAAGTGTGTGGTGGTTTTAATTTGCATTTCCCTAATAGTAACGATGTTGAACATTTTTTCATGTGCTTATTTGCCATCTCTGTATCCACTTTGGTGAAATGTCTTTTCATGTCTTTTGCCCTATTTATAATTGATTTTTTTGGTTTTTTACTATTGAGTTTTGAGAGTTTTTTAAAATGTATTCTACATAGTAGTCTTTTGTTAGATATGTGGTTTGCAGATATTTTCTCTCAATCTTCAGCTTTTCTTTTCATCCCCTTAAAATAGGGTCTTTCACAGTTTAAAAGTTTTTCATTTTGATAAAGTCAATTTTATCATTTTTTTTGTTTATGGATCATACTTTTGGTGTCTGAGAAGTCTGACTGGTCCTAGATCTTGAAGGTTTTCTCCAATTTTTTTTCTAAAAATTAGTTTTACATTTTATATTTATTGTCATGATCCATTTTTAGTTTATTTTTGTATATGACACTTGGGTTGAGGTTCATTTTTTTCACATATAGCCGTCAAGTTTCTCCAGCACCATTTGTTGAAAAGGCGCTTTCTTTCTCCTGTTACATTGCTTTTGCACCTTTGTCAAGGATGAGTTGGGCATATTTGTAGGGGTCTGTTTCTGGGTTCTCTGTTCTTTCCATTGATCAATGTGTTTATCCCTCTACCAATACTATAGAGTCTTGATACCGTAGCTATATAATAAGTCTTGAAATTGGGTAAGTTGACTCTTCTCACTCTTCTGTTTCAGAATTATTTTAGCTCTTCTGGGTCCTTTGCCTTCCCATATACATTTTAGAATAATATTGTCTAGAGCTACAAAAAATCTTGTTGAGATTTTGATAAAAATTGTGTTAAATAAACCTTTATATCATTTGAGATAAATCGACGTCTTTACTAAAATGTTGAGTCTTCTGATTCATAAACATGATACATCTCTCCATTTATTTTGATCTTTTTATTTCTTTCATCAGCATCTTGTAGTTTTCCATATACAAATCTTGTAAATGTTTGTTAGACTTGTATCTAAATTTTAGGGAGTGTTTCGTTTGTTTTGTGATTGTTCAGCACTTATTTTTAAGGCCTGTCTGACTCATAGGTTCCCAGTGGGATTCTAGGCACTATGTCTGTACCTTCTCAGTTCTATTTTCTCCAAGTACCTTTTTCATTTTGTTTAGTGCCTGCAGTGGTTAGGAATTCGTGAAAATGACCCCCCAAAGTTTATTTGATTTAATCTCTTTGTTTTTTTTTTTCTCTCTGCCTCCTAATGGTGCCGTTTATCTCTTGAAGTTGGGCTGAGACTCACCTCTTTAGAGCTAACTGGTTGAGTGATCTTTGTGCCCTGAAAAGCACCTCTCTAAAATGTTAAGATTCAATTTTCTTTATTCCAGGAATGGTGGTTCCTTCCAAGACCAAAATCGTGTGCCATTTTTCTACTCTCGTGTTGACCTGTGGGCAACCGCACACTCTTCAAATAGTGCCCCGAGATGAGTATGACAACCCTACCAACAATTCTACATCCTTGAGAGATGAGCACAATTACAGTTTGTCCATTCACGAGGTAAGCAGCTTCCCTTCTTTGTGTGCTCCTTTCTGTCATTCTTATTCTTTCTAATTCACTTCCATTTCTTATATCTTCCCTGACTTCTTTGCTGTCCTTCCTTCATCTGACAATACCTTTCTCCTTAGGAACTGTGAGACTTAGATTAGCTTAGATAGGAAAGTTCTTTGTAAAGAGTAAATGGCTGTGCAAATAAGGAAAATTTTATACGTTTAGTGATGCTTTGTTTTTCTCCTATAGCTTGGTCCTGAAGAAGAAGAGAGCACTGGTGTCTCATTTGAGAAGTCAGTGACATCCAACAGGCAGACCTGCCAGGTGTTCTTGCGACTCACTCTGCATTCTCGCGGCTGCTTCCATGCCTGTATTTCATACCAAAATCAGCCAATCAATAATGGCGAATTTGACATTATTGTCCTAAGTGGTGAGTTGAAAGAAAAACTGTGATTTAATCCTATTCCCAGATCACTTGTCTGTACTCTTCTGACCAACCTCACAAACATTTGCTATTTGAGCCACACTTAGAGTCCACAACTCTGCATTCTCGCGGCTGCTTCCATGCCTGTATTTCATACCAAAATCAGCCAATCAATAATGGCGAATTTGACATTATTGTCCTAAGTGGTGAGTTGAAAGAAAAACTGTGATTTAATCCTATTCCCAGATCACTTGTCTGTACTCTTCTGACCAACCTCACGAACATTTGCTATTTGAGCCACACTTAGAGTCCTGTGGACCAAAGGTCTAGTGATTGGTAATTTTCTTTCCCTTTTGACTCCTACTTTAAACCTTATTCCTTGTTCCGCTTCAGAGAATGAGAAGAATATTGTCGAACGCAATGTGTCCACCTCAGGAGTGAGCATCTACTTTGAGGCTTATCTTTATAATGCTACCAGCTGTACCAGCACACCATGGCACCTTCCACCCATGCATATGAGCTCTTCCCAGCGCCGGCCTTCGACAGCTATTGAGGAAGAAGATGAAGAGTCACCCTCTGAGTGTCACACCCCTGAGAAAGTGAAGAAACCGAAGAAGGTGTACTGCTATGTGTCACCAAAGGTTAGAACTCCCATTCTTGCCTTAAAATCCCCCCGCCCAAGCCTGCATATAATTCGTATTTGATAACAAAAACCACAGAGTAATAAATAGTTCGAGAGTTAGGGCCAGATCAATGACTTGCAGGGTTTCTAGGATACTAAGAGAGGCTACTTAAAGTTGAACAGCAGATTGTGCCATCTCTTCTGTTGCAGATGTTTGGTTTTTACTAGATTAAATCTCTCTCTAGAGATTCTGTGTGCCTTGGAGCTTTAGGGCACCTGTGGCTTTCTGCCCTTTGATTGCTTCTGAGAAGATACTTTAAGGCATGGCTCGTAGAGTTTTAAAGAAATCTACTTTAACCATTACAAATTTCTCACTATTATAAAAATTACTGTTGACCCCTTGTGCTGTTTCGAAACAATTTGATCTTTCATTCTGTGATTTGTGAAACCACAATAAATGGATGTCATCATCAGGCTACAGGATTAGAATGGAGAAATTTTGGCAGAGACAAAGAGGTGAACTTCCCAAGGCCCCTGAGCTAAGAGGCGCTTTGTGTTAGAGATTTTCTTTTTAATATTTGTATTTTGCTTATTCATTCAAACCTCAGAAAAATGAGACTCTTGAAACATTTCATTACATCCCTTTAATCTCATAACCGAAACTGAGTTCTAATTCTGTTCTCCTTCAGAACACTTTGCTATGTACCATTCATTCATCATTTTAAAATCTAGCCTTAATTTGGCCTGGGGGAATAGTAAAGAGGGTAGGGTATGGATGAAACAAGATTGGTTATAAATTGATAATTGTTGAAGCTAGTGATGGGTTCATTATACTGTTTTCTCTTCTTTAGTATGTAGGTGAAATTTTCTTTAATGAAAAGTTTTTAAAAATCAAGAAAAAATCTGACCTACATATTTGGATAAGTTTCTTTTTTTTATGTTAAAAAACTATGGCATTGTTTTTTCCTTTTTATAAATGGCATAAAGAGACTCTTCTTTATTCTTACGTAAGGGATTTTTATGAAATTTTTTTATATGAGACTCCATCGCACCCCCTTCACCCTCCTATCCCCGCCGCCTTCCCCAGCAAATCCTTGGTACCATTCAGATAGGGATAAAGCAGTGGGTATGGGCCAGTGGTGCTCCTGTTCACTGACTTGGAGGAAGTCTCTGAGCAGCACCCAGCTGAACAGAAGATTTTGATTGTTTATCAGTGAAATGTTCTCTATTTGTAAAGTGAAAGCCTGAGCTCAGATATTTAGAAATGGTAATAAGACATGAAGTGTTAAGATTATGAAGTGCCTCTGTGGAATTGCACCGTCAGTAATATTTTTAATTTACCCGTTTTAAGATAGAGTAAAGTTATTTATTGATTTTAGTAGTGACTTAAATGGTCCTTTTGTCCATAAAGGAACACGGTTATCATGAGAAGTGTAGATAGGGACTCTGATATTTGAATTACAATAACCAAATAGAGTGTTTTTATTTATCATTCACTTTGTTTTCTGTATGTTGGTCTTCCAGCAATTCTCAGTGAAGGAGTTCTACCTGAAAATCATTCCCTGGCGTCTTTACACCTTCCGAGTGTGCCCAGGGACCAAAGTAAGTGGAACCGTACATCTGGTTCATGCTGCGCAGACTTCAATTCTGGACCATCTCATCCCTTTCATCGTCATCTCCTCATGAAATGGCGTGGAGAATGTTGACGTTCCAGAAAGACATGTGCTTACAGAAACAGGAATTTAATAGCAAGTCAATATTTCAGCAGTTATCTTTTGCTCCTAAGACTAAGTTAACAGAGAGGGTGTTGATATCTGCGCCCCAAGCTTGGTGTCCCAATGTGCTGAAGCTCTTTTAGGAACAGTATTCTCATATGTTAAAAAAATTTTTTTAACTTTTCTGAGGTTTCGGAATCTAAAGGCAAATCACTTTCCTCCATCCAGTTTGCTCAACCTCTACACGTAGTCATTTGCTCTTCTGTTTTATATATTCTTATTACTTTCACACTTCTTATATTTTATATTGAAAGGTCTGTAGTGTTGCCTGTGATCCTTACTAAAGGCAGTCTCTGACTCAAATAATTTAAAATAAAATTTGATTTGTAGAGCACTGAAATGAAAAAAAAAAAAGGAGATGTGCTCCTAGTAGATACTTACTTGGAGAAAACAGGCTTAACTTGTTTTCTTTGGTTGGTATAGAAGGGTAGGGATGTAGAGGATTTTTACTTAATTCAAGGGTTTTATAGATTAACTCCTCTTTTTTTCCTTTGTTAGTTTTCCTACCTTGGCCCTGACCCTGTCCATAAGCTCCTCACACTGGTGGTAGATGATGGCATTCAGCCTCCTGTGGAGCTCAGCTGTAAGGAGAGGAACATCCTGGCGGCCACTTTCATCCGCTCCCTCCATAAGAATATAGGTAGGGTCGGACCAGACTTCTGCTAGGGAATGCAGTGACCCAGCTACCCTGGGTGCCTGAGGGTGCGAGGTGGCCTTCATAGATGCCTTGTAACAAGGCTTTAATCATGATGGATCTTGCTGCTCCTCAGGAGGCTCTGAGACCTTTCAGGACAAGGTGAACTTTTTCCAGCGAGAGCTTCGGCAGGTACATATGAAAAGACCACATTCCAAAGTCACCCTGAAGGTCAGCAGACATGCCTTGTTGGAATCGGTGCGTAAAACTTCATCTCTGTCAATAGTTATTAAACTTTTCCAACCAGAAAACTCTTTGGTATTATTTTGGTTATATTTTGCAGGTTATCTTTTTCATGAAATGCAAATTTCTGTCCTCTTTAAGCATGTCTATTAAAGAGTGTTCTTCTGTGTGTTTGATTATAGTAAGTTTGGGGCAGACTTGTTAGGGGTATGTTATTGAGGGCAGAAACTAGTTGACACATTGGCTTTAGAATCTGTGTAGAATTAGTTCCTGAATAATCTCATGGAACTGCCTATGTAGGGCAGGTGGAAGTAGTTATTACAGAAGAAAGTTTTGTTATTGAATCCCTGGAATAGAGAGCTCTTGTTGGATTAAAAGGCAATGATTTTTGTTGTCACTGTGGTCTAATGGAAAAGGAACACCTGATGTGTGTCTGTCTCCACTGCACAGACACTGGCATAGTTCTTCCATTCCCCAAGAATGAGAAGCCTTGGTCCTTGTCCAAAATGTGTTTGTGATGTTTGGCTCTGGTAGGTGTGACTGGAAACCCTTTTTCTCAGCCACATTCTCTGTGTGGCATGGCTCTCTGTCTGAACCCAGCCTTTGGATAAAGATGTCTAGTAGATAGACTGTACTTTACTGAAAACCAGGACTCCTTGGTTCTCTTGCTGACAGTTTACTATTTGAGCCATTTTTACTTCTTTATTTGAGAATTTTCTCATTAATAAAATGAGGATTGTAAAAAAACAAACAAAAACAACCAGCTTCAACTTTCCAACAAAGCAATGACATAAAGATGAATTAGATTATTTTTTTAAGTCTTAAATTCCTCCTGGAAATACATGTATTTTAAATATAATATGATATTATTAAAGTTTATTTATGAGTAATATATTGCCTCTAAATACTAGTGGTTAGTTAAATGGACAATAGCAATGTTCTTGTGTTTTTTTATTGTTAACACACAAGAGATGCCAGCCAGTGTTCTAATAACTTCCTTTCACTGCTTTTCAGTCTCTGAAAGCCACTCGGAATTTTTCTATCTCAGATTGGAGCAAGAACTTTGAAGTGGTTTTTCAAGATGAAGAAGGTCAGTTTTGAAATTTCATATTCATCTTTATAAACCCTCCTCCCTACTTCTACCCTCCTCCACAAAAATGAAAAACCCACCTACACACACACGCACACGCACACACACACACACACAAAACATCTTCTTTTTCCAAAGGAAAAAGGTCATGAGTCAAGATAAAAAGGGTGGTGTTTACTGGCCAGATGGCTTGGTGGAGCTTGTAGAGCACAAGCACACAGGGACTTGTGGGGAGAACTCTCAGAGTCTGAGGCAGAAGGGAGAGGTAACTTTTGTAGAACCAAGAGAAATGTCCATTTCCTGGGGTCTCTATTTGCCTGTGTTTCCACACGAGGGGGCATTAGCTTAGTGATCAAAATACCTTTAATCCTACAGAAAGGGATGGGATTTTGAAAAAAAGTCCCCAGTTTAGGTGGGTTGGAATGGGGAAACACCACCGTGGCAGAATAGAGAGAATGTGGAGAGTGTAAAGTGATGAATAAATGAAGAAACATGATAAGACATAGTAGGCCAAAGTCACTTTTTTATGTTTATTGCACTTTTCAGCTCTGGACTGGGGAGGGCCTCGCCGGGAATGGTTTGAGCTAATTTGCAAAGCACTATTTGATACCACCAATCAGCTCTTCACCCGATTCAGTGACAACAACCAAGCATTAGTGAGTCTGTGGCTTCCCTATGGGTTGGTGGAAAATATGGATTGTGTTATAAAGGATAGACTAACAAGGGTTTGAGGTTATGAACCTGTCCTGGGAATCTGACTACCCGTGCCCTCTTCTCAGTTTTGATACTTAAAATATGAACTAATTTCGCCTCCCTCTTCTTTGCCTCCATTATTTCATCTGTAAAATAAGAGAAAATGCAGACAAATGAATATTTGACTAAAAAGCATTATAATGCCATGGCTATTCTACTAATTATTATAATAATAATTAAGCCACTGTCTCAAAAGATAGCTGAAGCTATTGAATTCTGTCTGTACCAGATGTTTGACTGTGCAGAGATGTCAAGAGTAGGGAAGTAGACTTTGGCTGAAAGAAGTTCTTGTTTAGGGAAAAGGCATCATCACATCATCCACTGATTAACTTCCATACTCAGCCAGATTAAGCCATAAACTTAATGTAAGATTCTTCAACTTAATGTTAGTCCATTTTGCCCTTTATTCTCCAGTTACTGAATTACTCAGTGGTGGCTACCAAAAGACCAATACCATTTAGGTGGGCTCTATGATCCTAATACTGAAACTCTTGTTCTTTTGGGATGAAGTTGGGACGGAGGGTCTTTCCAGAACTAGGCTTGAAGAAAAATGGCCTGGAGCCTTTTAATCTCTTTCTTTCACAGGTGCACCCCAACCCTAATCGCCCCGCTCATCTGCGCTTGAAGCTTTATGAGTTTGCGGGGCGGCTGGTGGGCAAGTGTCTCTATGAGTCCTCTCTCGGAGGAGCCTACAAGCAGTTGGTCCGAGCTCGCTTTACCCGTTCTTTCTTGGCCCAAATCATAGGACTACGCATGCATTACAAGGTAACATCTGAATGTGTGCTTTCTACTAGGGCCTCTGGCCATTAACTCTGGAATGTCTCCGCTCTGAGCTTGTTATTCTTAAGGTTGAAGGGGTAGGTGGTGCCAAGCAGTGGCAAATGTTATTTCTGGGTGAGGGTTGTCATGTTCTGTTCTGTGTCTTCCTGTCTCCTCAGTACTTTGAAACAGATGACCCAGAATTCTACAAATCTAAAGTTTGTTTCATCCTCAACAATGACATGAGTGAGATGGAGCTGGTCTTTGCAGAAGAGAAATATAACAAATCAGGTCAACTGGATAAGGTGAGAAAGGAGCACAGCCTGTGGGTCCCATGGTTCCTACCCTGCTCTAGAACAGCGCTGTCTAAAAGAACTTTCTTCAATAATGGAAATCATCTCTATTTGTGCTATCTTTTGAGCACCCAAAATGTGGCTATTGTGACCAAATAATTGAATTTCTTGTTTTATTTTCGTTAACTTAAATGGACATAACCACCTGTAGCTAGCAGCAGACATTTTAGGCAGCACAGTTTTAGGGCACTGCATCCCACTTAATGATCTTGGCTCATTTGAGTGGAGCAAAAGACACATGAGTCCGTACATCTCATCCCTACTTTCCAGTAGAAAAAGAACCTAGTGATAATGAAGTGTCACTGCACAAGGAGCTTTGGAAGGGATGGCGGCGCCTATCTCAGCTTCAGTGGTGGTGATATAGATGTGTCCTATTTTAACACTGGACGTGTATATTTTTAAACTTTATTACAAAATTATTGGCCAAAAGTATTTCTGATGCAAATGTGATTCTGTTTACATTGTAGGATTAAGCAATATCAAATGATAATGATGAAGCTAGTGTTGTGGTAACATACAAAATAACAATGACTGAAAAATTGTGACCACTGGTATTTTGTACTTGATAATCACATATCCTTTGTGACCATTTTGGGGCTGTAAAGTAAGAATGAAAAAGAACAACAGTTCCCATCTTAGAATTTCTGAGACCTGAAAAGATTTATTTACTACTTGTCTGGCTTTATTTATTCTCAGTTGGCTCAGGGTCATAAGAAAAGAGGTCAGTACTGGTTTAATTTTGGAATCATAGGGACATTAAAATTTTGCCAACAAGAAGCTATAATATCTTCTTATTGCATCATCACTATTTGACCAAGCCAGAGAAGACTCACACGGATACCCACTTCAGAAATAGTAGCTAGTAGAATACAGTTGTAGTAGTAGGAATCCTGAAGCTTAGTAACTACATAAAATCGAGCATGTTGAGAAGCTGAATGCATGGTAGAAACCTATGACTGTCATGGAGTTCAGTAATGCTTTGTGGGACATGTCATCTTATAAATGCCCATCCACAGCCTCTCTGTCTTTTGTCTCTTGTTTCAGGTTGTAGAACTCATGACAGGTGGAGCTCAAACCCCAGTCACTAATGCAAATAAAATATTCTATTTAAATTTGCTGGCCCAATATCGGCTGGCCAGTCAAGTGAAAGAAGAGGTAGAACATTTCCTAAAAGGTGAGATTCTCTCTAGTCTTGGCTTTGAGATGAAAATACCTGTATCCATGGTGTGGATATGGCTTTAACTGGGCTACTTTGTTTCAGGCCTGAATGAGTTGGTCCCTGAGAACCTTTTGGCTATTTTTGATGAAAATGAGCTTGAGGTAAGTACTTAGCATTGCAAACCCCCGTTCTTGACTTGGTGTTTTAGTATGCCCATAGGAACCAGCTTATCTTCTGTTATGAGATATGATAGGAAAGCCCTTTATGCAAGAGTTGGTTTCACTTTTGTCACTCTTCCATGCATTGGCCCTTCTTTTACCTTTTAAAAAGTTAGAAGGTGAAAATTAGAAACCAGCAAATAATTATGTTTGAAGAGTAATAATTACTATTTATTTATTTCTCAAATATTGATACTGGTTAAGTACTAATGAATGTTGATATCACATACAATCTTTGTAAATCCTATGACATTTAAAGTTGACTTAAGGGAATAACAGAATTTATTTGTTTAGGGACTATTTATTAAGTATCTGCAGTATGCCATGTCTGTATGCAGCACTGGGGAGATAGCAAGGAATAAGACAAAGTCCCTGCCTTCGTGGAGCTACATTCTAGTGATGGAGACAAATCAAAAGATGTGACATATTTCAAAGTTTGGAGCCACAACTCTATATAGTTAATGTATTCTTATTTCAGATCCTTTAACAACTGAAAAATGGCTCTAACATAGTTAATACCATTCTATAATTAGCAAAATTGAAATTCATATCGGGTGTGAGCAAAACATGAAATCAGTTTGTTTTTACCTGCTTTTTGGATGATACATACAAGGCAAATTACTGGTTTCAACTTCCCGTAGCCCTTATGAGGAATGTATTTTTGCAAACTATTTCCTCTAGGGAGAAAGTTCTAATTTAAAAATGAAAAACCAAAAAGTAGTTTTGGGTGGTCTTATACATCTTTATTCTTATTAACTGAACTGGCTTCAAGAACAAGAATCAAAGTCTTGTGCGATTTTCATCACATTTTATACCTTTATATATGAAATCTAAACAAAACAAACTCTCTGTCACTCGATCTAAAGTTTGATAGACCTGTCACCTAGTGCTGTTATTTTTGGGTAGAGGAATTGCTACTGTTATATTTTGTTTTATCACGAAGCAAAGCACTTGTGACGATTTTTAAAAGTGAGTATGTGGATATGGTAGGAAGGACACAGTCTCTTACAGTTCTACATTCTTCTCTTAGTTACTCATTAGCTTGGCAAGTTCTTTTTGAAGGAGCCAAGGCTCCTCAGGCTTAATTTGGCCTTTTCTTGTCTTTTGATTAGGATGTATCTTCTTTATAGCTATTGGATGAGTACTCACAGTCTGCTAAGTAACATGCAGGATCATGAACCAGATTAGGACATGAATAAGATGTTTAGGGCTCTGATCTCATTAATGTTCTATTTTTTTTTTTTTTTTTTTGGCATGCTTTTTAAAATTTATCTGATCAGGCAAAGGCAGGACTAAAGGGAAGAAAGGTAGTAAAAGTTCAGTCCACAAAAGGATGGATCCTGGGGAAAAAGAAAGGCCATCTGATAAATTCACAAATGGGGTTGGGGGTCTTCATCAAAGGAAAAGGGCCTGCTTTTCTCTCTGGCATTTCCAGGCTATGTCCAGAACAGACGATCAGTAAACTTGGTTCCATTTTGTCCTTTGCTTCAATTCAAAATAATCTATAGCAGCAGTTCTTAATTAGGTGTGCGCATCAGAAGTGCTTGAGGAGTTTTTTCAAAATACATAAGCTCGTAACCTACTCCTAGAGATTCTGATTTGGTAGGTCTAGGATAAGGCCACAGGCATCTGTATATTTTTTAAAAGCTGTGTAATTTTTACCACGCCAGTTAGAAACTGTTGACCTATTATAATTGATTTTTCTGAAGCAGTATTATTCTGGTATTATGACCTTGCCTTTTGTCTTTTTCCTGATACCCTCTTTATTCCACATTTTTGCATGTTAGCATAGGTAATTGACCTTATGTTGGGTCTTTGTCCCTCTGACTATCCTAGTAACACCTGACTGTCTTCTCCAGCTGTTGATGTGTGGGACTGGGGACATCAGTGTGTCTGACTTCAAAGCCTATGCAGTGGTCGTTGGTGGCTCGTGGCATTTCAGAGAAAAGGTAAGTGGGCCAAACTTTTTTTAGTTGAATTTGTGTCATGTTGTAAAGAAAAAGTTTCAGAAGAAAAAAGTCAAGGAGTCAGAGAAGCAGACATGTCATCTGGGAAACAGTGATATATGTGGGAAAGACAGGTGGTTGCTTAGGCAAGAGAGAGCCCTGGTCCCTCATGGCTGTCATGCTAACTGCCATAGGAGCAGTACATTGGATAGTCAAAGAAATAGAACCAAGCAATCAGTGACTCCCCTCCCGACTGTGTGACAATGTAAATTTCTAGAGTTTGTCAACTCTAACCATTCCTACCTGGACCTGATAGAATGGTAACTGGGGCACACTCCCATTTCAGGGTATCCTGTTCCTTCCCCCTAGGGTCAGATCATAGGCTGTAAACTGGTATGACCTCAGCCTTGTGCTCTCCCTGCCAGGTCATGAGGTGGTTTTGGACTGTGGTTTCCAGTTTGACCCAGGAGGAATTGGCTCGGCTGCTTCAGTTTACAACAGGCTCCTCTCAGCTGCCACCCGGAGGTTTTGCCGCCCTCTGTCCCTCATTTCAGATTATTGCCGCTCCGACCCATAGCACGCTACCAACCGCACACACGTGGTAGGTATCTGCATGCTATCATGGGGAATTTTTTCTCCAGCTTTTGCCAGTGTTTCTGGTAGTGTGAGTTAATCACTCTCCCCTTGCCCTTCCAGTTTTAACCAGCTGTGCCTCCCTACGTATGACTCATATGAAGAGGTTCACAGGATGCTGCAACTGGCCATCAGCGAGGGCTGTGAGGGCTTCGGTATGCTCTGACCACTCTCCTGCCATCCACTTGGTTCCCGGGCTTTCTGGAGTATCTGGGTGCACAGGACAGACACAACCACTGACCCTAACACACACATAACCGTCAACCAGAAGCAGCTGCATGTTCCCCAGTATCTGGAGTATTTGGTCACCTACCAGCATTGCCCTTCCCTCACCCCTCCCTGCACATCTGCCCCATAAGCCTCTTTGGCATGGTATGTAATCCAAGCTCCTTGTTGAGTCACGAGAAGAGGACTGTGCTGCTGTAATTTCACGTGATTCTTAGAAGATCCCAGGAGCAGGAGCTGCCTCAGCTGAAGGGGATTCCACAAAGGGCTCAGCTCTCTTAGGAAGCTGGTGTCCTCGCCTTGCCCAACCTCCTCTGCTTGTGCTCTTTCGAGGTCCCCTCTGTGGCCCTCATTACTTGACCTGAAGTATGCGTGACTTTCTTGTGGGCAGAGTTATTGCCTCTTGTCATCAGGAGCCAGGAGAAGCACAGATAGAAGTGGCCCACATATGCAGTCTTTGGTTTCGTCCCTCTGCACAATGGCCGGCACAGGCCATGGCACTGGACTACCTCTAATGGGGACTGAGCACAAAAGGATCTTTTTTTGTGGTGTCAGAACTGACAAATAATGATCATTCATCCCTAAAGAACTCTCTAAACTTTTTCTTGAGTTTGAGCCAGTGAGAAAAGAATGTGAAAGATAGTTGGGCTGTGGCCTCCAATGCTGAATATGGTTCTCCTTTAAGGTTGGGGCATGTCTAGGCACATGGCTGGCTTAAAGACTACTGATGCTTGTCTCTGAGTTTGTTCTTTATACTGAGATGTGGCCGGGCCGGGCCACCTATCTCCCAAGCTATGCAATCTGCTGCAAAGAGATAGGGATTCTATAGCTTTCTACTGAAGGAAATTTTGGAGCAAGGGACTAGGACAGTAAGAATAGCATGCCAGTGATCCCTCCTTCTCTCATCGCTTGGTGTTCTCTGGCAGCACTGAGGAAAGGGAACAGGGGCCAGTAGTTTAAGTGCTTATCACAGGTCCATGGAGTCAGGACATTGGGAACATAGAGGAGAAACGTCAGACTATAAACATCTAGCTGTCTCAGTTACTTCCCTTCACTCCATCAGTTACCAGCAAAGGGAACTAAGGAGGAAAGAAGATACAGTATGTTCACTCTTACGTGAAGATTGAAGAGAACCTGCTGCTCTCCCTTGGAAGATGGCAACATCTTTTTTCGTTACGATTTGAATGAAAACTTTTTCAGGACTCAAAATCTCATCAACTTTCCCGAATTTCTCTTTTGAAGAAGGCTTTGCTGCAAGCTACCATTCCCAAAGGGGCATTCAACTGAGATTATTACAAGCCATCTTTATTGCCAAAACCAGCAAGTACACACAGTCCAGAGAGGAGGCAGGACTTATGGCAATGCCTTGGCCTCCTGGAAGCATGTCTGAGCCCTCCTGTTCCCAGGGATCGTGGGGAACAAGCCTTCCTGAGCTGCTTCTGTACCTGCCTGACCTCACTTCTTCACAGTTGTCATTTGTTCTTGGTGTGGGTGCTGACCTCACTCATTCTTGGGGTCCAGGATTCAGCATCAGGGCCTGTACACCACAGGGTCCTTCATGCCACATGGTCACTGCTCTCCTCAGGGACCAGGACAAGGTGCTGCTGCTTTCCCCAGTGTTTTCCCATGGGATAAGTACCGGCAGGTTTCATCATCACCCTGGGAAACACAGTGCTGCCTCTCAGGCCCAGAGAGGAGTTTCCAACTGGGGCGTATGGGCTGGTTCTGCTGTCTTTGGCAGTAATTCCTCTTCTGGATTCTGCTTTCTCTCCTCCAGCAGTCCTCCAGAGACCGATGCTGGAGCTCGATTTTATTTTATTGGCTAAGTTTGTTATTTTAAGGTCTAGTCATAGCACTTTTCAAAGCATCCTGGGCACCACTGCAGCCCAGCTGAGGCGGCGTTCCTGTGGTGGTCCTTAGCCCCTGGGTCTTTGTTTAACAAAACCCTTTGGTACTGCTGTGATTTTCTGTTCTTCCAGTTTATGTTCTAACTCTCCTCAAAAGTCTCTTTGCTCTTTTTGGCCTTTCTTTTACTGTTTTTTCCCCCTTATCCTTCTTTGGTACCAGCCCGTGTGGGGAAAAGGTACAGTATGTCAGAGAGAAGAAAGAGTATGTCACTTCCTGGGCAATTTTCTATTCACGTTTCTTATTTTGGCCAGTTCTTTTAATTATGCCCTTGTGGCCTGGTACTTGGTTGAGGGGGGAGGGGGAATCAGCTAACAACCTGGTCTTTCACTGTCTTTGAAGGAGACCAGATACCAAGTGAACACCCAGGAGAGCACTGGCGTCTTTCTAGAACTTCAGCAGAGACCAAGCCCTGCTGCAAACTTGTCAGGCCAGGCAAAAGGGTCAGGCAGTTGCAGTGATAGTGTAAATATTTTGTACAGTAAATAAATAAATAAATGTTTGAAAGGACTAAAGAGTAGAAATATTTTCGTGTTTCCCCAGGAATTCCTTCAGAAGCAGTCAGCTCGGTAGAATGTACACCTGGAGCCCTGGGCCTTTCCCAGGCCTCTTGCCTTTTCACCCTTCCCTAATTGCTGTCTGTGGTGCCAAGCAGGGCCACGGTGGTTATTCACACAAATAGCCAATGGGCAGAACAAGTGCTTGTGCAGTTTGGCAAGAGCAGGGGATGTCTGTTCTCATCGGTCTTTTAAACATTAATTTGTTGTTTTGCTACATAAGAAACTCAGTGTAGAAAATTTGGAAATCAAATACAAAGGAAATAAATTACCTGTCATCCCGAGGTAACCACTCGGGATGACAGGTAAACACTTTGATGTATATAGCCTTCTGATTTGCATATACTCACATATTTATTTCTTAGCATCCCCTCCCTTCCCACAAGTGCTCTGGGCATGGCAAACAAAAACGCTGCTCCTCAAAAGTTTGTGGGCGGCAGGTGGTACCAGTTCTTTTCCAACCAAAGGTAAGTTTGACAGAGAAAACCAGGCCTGATTTGGGGCTAGAAAATATCAGGAACCCTGAATTTCTAAGGGAAGTAATCTAATCATGGCATCTTGTTCAGTGGTTCCCAGTCTAGAAAAGCAAAACAAAATCCCCTTTGGAATTCTTTTTAAAATACAGATTTTTGCCCCTAATCTCCAGACCCAGTGAATTGGAATCTTAGCTTGAAAACTACTCTTTTAGAGTACATTCATTCTGCCCCCACCTCATCAAGCTCCTGAATGATGTGAGATGTCAAAACAAAACAAAATTCTATCTCCGACTTTACATTTTTAGGTTAACAGTCCTACACCTTTTATACTTGCTGCTCTCTTGGCTTTGAATGGGTCATGAACACTCATCACTGAGTGATTTCAGCCCATGGTGAAGTTATTCTTAAGACTCAAAAGGCTGGTAGGATTCTTCCTGAATTAACACAATATTAGCTTCAGTTTCTCGTGCACTGTTACCTCTGAGCCAGTGTGAATAGAGACCTCTGCCACACTTCTCTCATGACCGCAGTAGAGGTTCTCCAGCATGTGGCTTGAACCGGAGGACTCCTCACCTCTATTTTGGCTTCACTTAGATCCTCAAGCATAATAGACCAGCTCCAGGTATCTGGTAATACTTTTATTTAAAAATGAATAATTCCTTTATTTTGATATATATATATATCAAAAGTATACAAGCATGTACAATTTAGTAAGTAATTACAGAGGAAGTGCACATGTGACCACCATCCAGGTCAAGAAATAAAATGTCGCAGCACGACAGAGCAGGTCTCATCCCACTTCTCTAGCAGTAACTATTATCCTGTCTTATCATTTTACCAATTCCTTTTTCATTCTGTCCTAAAATTCACAGTGGGGAGATGCCAAGCAAGATTAGATTCTTCATATTAATTACTATACTTCACAATTAGCTTAAAAAGTCTTCTGAGACCATCGTTGCCCCATGAGACTCCAGATTTCTGACACTGAATCATAAAGACTACGGGGTCTCTGCAGAGATTTTTCTCCGGATATTCTAAATGGGGTGCTCCTTAGCTTTCATACCCCAAACAGGTTTTGTGGGCTGGTTTATCAAGATCATGATTCTCTTTGGTGGTCAATGACAGGTTCTTGAATATCATGTTCAATAGAATAGTATTGAAAATGACTCAGCATCACATTGTCTCAAAAATGTGGAATGGGCTGGAATTTCTGACTCAGTACTGAATCTGCCCCACCTAATAGCCATCCCTAAGTTATTGGAGAACTTAGTTTTCCTGTTTGGAGTGCAAAGGGAGTGGATTTAGAAATCTGCAAGGGGGATGTGGTTCCATAGTGTAGCAGTTAGCACATCTTTACACGCAGAAGGTCCTGGGTTCGCGCCCCAGTGGAGCCACGGTCCATGGTCTATGGCCATGCCACCCTGAACAAGCCTGATGTCTGATCTTGGAAGCTAAACAGGGTTGGGCCTGGTTAATACTTGGATGGGAGACCACCTAGGAAGACCAGGTGCTGTAGGCACAAATAATAATAAAAATCTGCAAGGGATATTATGAGAATCTTGGTTTGTATATGATGGAATGGTACGACCTAGTGTTGGGATATACCTTGCTATGACTACTCTCCACCCCCTAATTCAATTCACTTCAGTTTTGCTTATAGAACACTTTGTGGTAGCCACAGCAGGGACCTGGTTCTCTGCAGTGAACTCAGGTATAGTCTCTACAAGACAGTCAGTGAATTCCTGGTAAAGAGATATGGAGGATACAATTTATCACCAGAAGTCAGAGTGATAGCTGTAGGTTTTATATGGCATCGGAGGTAGCTTTAACAGATTTGTCCAAGTTGTCAATAGAGCTCTGGCTTGTTAATACCAGCCAGCAGCAGCAGCAGCTTCTTAGACACAGGTGGTGACAATGTTGCTACCTCTAGGAGCAAGGATCAGACACCAGTACAGAACCACAGTATCCAGACACTTTGAAGGAAAGCATGGGGCTCCCTATCTAATTCCCCTTGTAGCCTGCCTTCAAGAAGGTGATGGGTAATTTGTTCTGGATGAAGTCTGTGGATGTGGTTGCTACTTCCTCAGAGTACCCAATTAGGCCACCATGGCCTTTGTAGTTTTGATGGCCATGAATGCCTTAGACCTGATTCAGCTGGCAAACCAGGCAACTTTCTGAGTGAACAGTCTTAGAACTTCATCTCTTAGGGATGACACTGGGAAGAAGTCAGTCTTGGACTACTCAAGGAGCTAGGTGGGGAAATAAATTTCTTCTGTAAACTTCAATGTGTCCTTGACCAGGTGGCCAAGTCTGATAATACGAACCTACTTATATATCCTATGTTTCTGACTCCAGAACCCCTGGGCCTCCAGCCTCCCCTGCAGCACAAGCATCTCCTGTCATTTGGCCTTTTCTCTATGTCCTTGGACATTTTTGCATCAAGTGTGCAGAATAGGATCCTCAAAGGGTAGCCATTAATTGAGAGCATGAACGTTCATACTTTATTTTTAATTTCTATGGTTCAAACTTGAGCAAGACTGATACTCTAATATCAGCTTCCTGTGCTGCAAAATGATGCTGTTAACTAAATAAGAAAATTGGCTAATAACCTGGAACTCCTGGAAAAAAGTTTTCTCTATATAGTATGTCTGATAGCATATTGACTATGGCTTAGAGCCCTGGTAATTTCCACAGTGAGAAGCTATATGGATCTGGGGGCAGTAGAGTATGCTAGAGTGGATGACTGGTGTGGGGTGGTGGCTCTTTTTCCACCTTGCCATGTTCAGGCAGGGCAAAGAGAATGGGTATTCAGGACACATAACTCAAATACCTGTGAAGAAGACCCCAGGCAAGAAGAGACCTCCTCTCCCTCATTTATATGACTCTCCAGAGACCAGGGGAGGTATTTGAGGGGACTGCATCTCAAACCTGTGTCATATGAGGCAATCTAATAATAGGCAGCCTAATACTCCTGACTTTGCTTAACTCACCTGATTACTGAAACATGATAATAGCTGTAATTTTTCGAGCTCTTCCCCTATGCTAAGAACTTTAATGTAGTTGCATATTGACAATGACACTGCAAGGTAGATTTTGTTTTCTCCATTCTACATAAGACAAAATCGAGGCTCAGAAGATAAGTAACTTCCAAGGTTCCTTACTAAGTGGCAGAGCTGTATTTGAACATGGGTCTGTTTTATGTCAAAGCTCAAAGTCTCCACATTGCTGGTTTGTCTCAGGCAGATTAGTTTAGACTAAAAAACGGCCCAGGCACTGGGCCACCAGTGCTCACTGACTGCCTCACATTCACTTGGTGACACTGTGTGACAGATGAGTACTTTATACCTTTGTTTACCTGTCAGTCACCTGAGGATTTGGGATTTATGAGAAGGCCCTACTTTAAGAAATACAGCTATTAGTAGTGGCTTTAAAATATTTTGCATGTAGAAAATTCCACAGAATACCAGCCAGTGACTCGAGTGAAGTGATTTCCAATTTTAAATGAATTCTGCGTGAAGAATACAAGACACCTTGAGGATATAAATAAGAGGGTGGGGGGGGTGGAATTTTGAAATTTTAATATCCCCACTTTGGTGGGAAATCCATAGACTGCATGCAAATGAAATAATTAGAATGTGGTCACACTACACAATACCCTGATGATTATCTCTGACAATTAAGTCTGCAGAAAAAGGCTCATTTAAATAAATCTTTTGTCTTTAAACTCACAAGAAACAGCACTGTTTGGCAAAGGCCAAAGTCCTGGTTGATAGCTCATTGAGGAAGCAAACATTTTCGAGAGTGCCATAGTTAAAGGGAGACGTACATACACCTCAGATGATGCTTTGATTCTATTTGAACTATAAGCAGAGCATCTTCAGGGTAAGGGGTCCTATACCTCTCTATGATGAGGTCACCATATCTATAATTCCCACTATACCAGCATTATAAATTTGCACATGAATCTTTCTGAACCTTCTCATCTTCTTTTTACTGACCAGTAATGTTCCCTCTCTCCTCAGAACTCCTACTTGAAGGAGTTGCCAAGACATTCCTCTGCTTGCCCATTAGCAGAGTCAGGGATATCAGAGTATTTGCAAGCCAGCTGGAGAGCCTTTGATGGCTTTCAAGTTTGTCGAAAACAAAATGCTGTGTTATTGTGTAAGAAGAAATTATGTGTGTGTCATCATATTGTGCTAGTAGGTTTAATCCTACTCCAAGTTGTCATTTCATTTCTTATAATGTAACTCCCTCAGCCCCCGCCACCAAAAAAAAGTGGTGTTTCTGTTCCATCACTGGGTTTGTGGCATTCCTTTTTCCTTTAGTTCTTTGCAACTCTGCATTTCAGCAAACATTTCCTGTGTATCAGGCACTGTGCAGGGAGCTACAGACCCACAAGATAGAATGTGATCCCTGCCTCTGAGCAGCTCACAGACATATAAACAATCCATTTTCCTTAGAGTTTTCTTCCCCCCAAGGCTTGAGCACCCAAACCTCATCACCACCCACCCCCATAGTTTCCCTCATTCCTGTTTAATTTTGGCGGGAACATTTCTGTTTATGCATTTGGAGACTTTCCACAGTATAGAGTAACAGCTGCAAGTGAAATTTGTGTAGCTCCTTACGCACGTACAAAGCGAAGGAAATTGTTCTCCCTGTTGATTTTCAGAGAAGCAAGAACCCTTGCAAAGATGGATTCCAAACCAAAGACCCAAGGAAAAAGACCCTCATTGTGCCATAAATATGCCATCACCTGAGCAGGTCCTGGGAAAGGCTGAAAAAGGGAACTCCATGATCTCAGGACCTACTCCCTTTTACCTACTCTCCCAGACAAAGCAGGCCTGAGGTGTTGACTTTGGCAGTGGGGACTGGCCGGCGGCCTGCGGCTCGGTGAATGAAATGAAAATCTTGAGTGGATGGGGAGAGGAATGTATCTCCAACACTAATAGCCGTCAGAAAGGTTTGTACTATGGTCAGAAGGACCAGGGGTGGCAGAGGAAAGACAAAGTAATGCCATTTCCAATGAACCCAGAGGCACGAAGAGCCAAATCCACTTTATGAACGGCCGTGAAGTTGGTCGGCTATGACCACTGTGGATGGAAACACTGAGCTTCACTCCAGTTTCCCTTGATGTTAATCAAACCCAGGCCATTGTGGACTCCTTGTTCATCTCTTTGTAGTGTGTTGCAGCTGATCCCCATTCCTTTCTGGGGTTTCAGCAGATCTTAAAGTTGGTTCCCCAAGCTTCTGAGCTGGATCACAGCTGGATGGGCCTTGGGTCAGGCCATCGCCTTTAGGAAAACCTTCAGGCTTCCTTTCCCAGAGGGGTTTCTCCTTTGACACCTTGTTCATGATGATGCCAGCCTGTGTCTCCTCAAAAAGTCAAAGTTAAACTTGAGTGTTTTCCTATAGATATGACACCTCGCACTCCCATTCAGGGTAGACGGCCGTGTTGTCAGATCCTGGCAGGCTCGTGTGTGCAGCTCTGGAAACGTCCAGAGGTGGGTGAGAGTCCAGCAGCCACGCATCTATCTGTTCTACAGTGGTTCTTGTTTCAACGGTTCTGACTTATGATTCCCCTATACCTTGATAATTCTATTATTTTGGCACCCAAGCTCTATCTTCCAGGCTCTCATACTCGGAAGCAGCACAAAACTCTTGTCAGACCATATCTTGAGTTTTGTCTCCAAAAATGCCATCGTGGATTAACTACGGGAGAATGAGAAAAGCAAAACCCCAGTCCTGACTTTCAGGGGTCGGGCCGGGCTCAGGGGCTTGGCGTGGTGGGAAAAAGGGGCCAAGATAGTGGTTGGCACAAGGATACAGAGAACTTTGGAAACAGAGCCAGAGACTCTGAGGATAGAGGCCCAGGAAAGTTTGGCACGAGTAAAAGCTGGGTATTTAACCAGGAACAGTCACTCTATTTTTCTCGGCCTTGGCAGTAGGTCAGAGCAACAGGCAATTCTAGCAGGGTCCGCATCCTTCCTATTGTCTCCACCCCAACCTCATGCATCCTCCCAAACATCTGCTTCAGATTTGGGTCCTTGCCTTCTCCCCATTGGTGTACCAAACCGTGGGTGGCAAGAGGGAGGGGGCAGGTCTGCAGGTGTGGGAAGAGGAAGAGAGGGAGGAGTAAGGCTCTGGGAGAAGCTGGTTAAAGGTTTTTTTTGGGGGGGTGCTGCAGAAAGATTAAGAGTGACCTATTTTTAAAAAATGCATATGTATCACCAAAATCTAACCGGTAAATTGTTTCATTTTCTGGGTAAAGGGAGCAAAGGAGGGAGAGAATTGGGACCAGCTGGGGAAGTCTCCGGCCCATCACATGGCCTGCTTTTCAAAGGCAGCTCTGAGTCACTCCAGAGGGAGCAAACTGAAGTGATTAGTGCCCACAACAAGCAGTCTGGAGGTGCTAATGAGGTATTAAACACCTCCTCTCCAGCTAGCAGCTGTGTATAAACTGAAACAGACACCGTGAGCCAGAATAGTGAAGCTAGTCTGGGACTGGAGGTGGCAGGAGAGAAGAAACAAGCCGACAACGCTAGCCATTAGTCACGGCAGCCTCCAGTGTCTCACTAGAAGGAATTTTAAAGATGCTCTAGCACTTGCCCTGAAATCTCAATCCATTTTAAGTGACAGAAACCTCTCAAAGGAAAATATTGGAGAACCTAAGGGGTAACCTCAGAACTCTTGTAATAATAATAATAGCCAACACCTGCCACTGTGCCATGCCCTATTCTAAGCACTGCCTATGTGCGCTCATTTACTCTTCACATCAATCTACAAGGTATAGACGATTACTGTCCCCATTTTACGAATGAGGAAACTGAGGCACAGGGAAGTAACTTGCACAAGGTACATGTCCAGCGAATGAGTCTAGGTGGTCAAGTTGTCCCTGACACCTTATCTCACACAAGCTCAGAGGTGGAATTTGGGGGCAGGACAGTCAAATCCTGAGAACGCTGGTAAGAGTTGCGAGTGTTCTGTTCATCATCCAAACCAGAGACAGCTTGTGTGGGCCTCTGACTAGAGACCACAGGGAGCCAGTCTGGCAGGCACTTCTCTGTCCAGTCTCACCATTCTGTGCCTCCTAAGGCTTCTGCTGCCCTGTCAGGGCAGAGCCTATGCTTTCCACCTTCCCCCACCCCAGGCAGGAGGCACCCCTTCATCTCCTGACCCAAATCAGCTCGGGGAGGCACTCTAGGCCCCTAGTGGGGAATGGAAGAGGAGCTAAAGGGCAGAGCTGGCCAAGGCCTGGGCTTCCAGGAGCCCCATTAAACTTCAAAGCTGAGGGTTGGGAGCCAAGCTTATCACTTGGCTGAGAAGTCGGTAGCCTCAGTGATATACCGGCTCACCCTGGCAGGCTTCTGTCTTGCAGAGAAGAGACTGTATGGGTAGTGACAGGCTGTGGACTTTTTCCAGCTGTCGCCGCCAGGCTATGCCAGCCCCTTTCCACTAAGAGAAGATTATGCCGGTGAGAGGTCCTAGGAGGCCTGCCTGACTGGGCTGGGCCCAAGGACAGCAGCTGTGCAGGCATGGCGAACGTGGTCTGAACAAGCCCACTCATTCTGCTTTTGAGCCTGGGCTTATGTTGTACACTCTACGAGGACTGCTGCCCATCACGGTCCGTCCAACCCCTACCCTTCAAACCCAGCCCATGTCAGAGAATGTGAGGATTAACTAAGAGAATCCATGAAAAGTGTTAGCGTGGTCTGACGCGTATTAAGCCTATGAAAAAGGAAGTATTATCATTATTGTTCATAACGATAAACCAATATCCACACCTATCTTTGGCTTTGTGGTGGATTACAATTCGAAAGATCTGGGTTCAAATCTTGACCTTGCCACTTCTTAATTGAATAGTCTTGGATAAATTGCTTAAACTCTCTTAACTAGAAAAGACTGATTTTAAAACCTATACAACATACCCCACAGAAGGAGTGTGAAGCTCAATGAGATAATGGATATGAAAGATGTTTTGTAAGTCACAGAACCTACTACAAATGCTGCCATTGCCTTTTCTCCTTCCGCTGGCTCATGTGAGCCTCTGGCACTGGTGAAGCTCTAGCCCCTGCCATGCCTGCCCCTTAGGGTGATCTCACCCCCTGCAACTAGCCTGGCCTGGGTGTAGCTAAATCCCTTTGCCCTTCTATTCAAGAAAGACAAGACTTGAATTTTTTCAGAAGAAACGTTGGCTTAAAAATTAAGAAAGTAAATTAAATCCAGAAAATGCAAAAGAAGAGGAGTAATCAGGTTCATGAATATCGATGTCTCCTTCCAGGAAGTCCAACCTCAGGAGCCAAATTCACTGAGTCCTGACCACGGGCCTCATATGCTATTTCTTCTCAGCTTTGCTTGGTGGATTCGGGGTGATGGGCACCCCAAAAAAGAAGAGCCCGGGACACACATAGGATGTGGCTGAAGCCCACAGACCATAAAATACTGTCTGAGCCTTACAGCGAGTCCAACCACCAAACGCAAATGTCCTTAGAAGCTAATGAGGCTTATGCTTAGGGCCTTTTATTTGCATGAGCCCCTTCCAAGGTCATATACTTTTTCAAAGTCATATATTTTATACTATTTGCTAAAGTAAGATTTTTTTATGTAGTAGATTTAGTCAACTGTCTCCACCCCAGTTTCTCTCCTGTCACATCAAGTGTTTGGAGGTGGCTGTGACATTTGGGGATGACTAGGGCAATTCGAGTTATGAATATATTCAGTTGGGTTTATTGTCATATATTCACTTGGTTATGTTGGGAAATCATTCGGTTGGATTATGTATAATATATTTATGTCGTGTAATATACTTATTGGTAGCCAACCTGGTTAGAAATGGCTTTCTGGATTATTACCACTACACACGGTAGGGACTCACCTGACACAGAGACAGGTGCGGGGCCAGGGGCTTATCACATCCGGCACCAGAAGTATACAAGTAGGAAAAGAGAAACAAGGGTTGAGATGTATAAGAGCCAGAAGCCAATCTGTGAAAAATTCTTCCACTCATCAGACGGTCAAAGCATTTGAAGTTTTCTGTTGTCCGAAGCTTATAAAATTTAGGGAGCGTGCTTTAAGAAAAAGAATACAAAATTAGCTATGAAGGAGAATATTTATTTGGAATAAGATAAAAACTCCACTAGTCACAAAATTTTAAAAAGCTAGCAAATACCACAAACATCACAAAGTCCAGAAAAATAATCCAGACCAGCATCTGGATCTGCCCCTGCCAGCCGCTGTGTGTCTCTGGCCTGTGTAGTTCTGCCATTTCTCCTCTGATGGCATGTGGGAAGAGGGACAATAAAGAGATTGATTTCAGGATAACCATTTGGGGTTCCCAGGAATAGAGAAAAATAACAATAATAATTAAATACGAATTTTACGCCATCTTTTGGCACTCTGTACAGGTCTCTGAAGGGAGGACACCAAGAGTCCCAAAGACAGTGGCTCAGTTTCCTGAATCGAGGGCTAAGAGCTATAAGCCAGGGGCTATCCTGCCAGTGTTCGATGGCACTGGCCATTGCCACGTTCAAATACAAGGAGCACAGATGTCCTCAGAATTAGAAGGTCACTGTGACCGATTCCTTAGAAGGATCCTCCTTGGCCAGACTGTGGCCCTGCAGAAAGACGGGGTCACATAGCTTAGGAGACACTTCTTAATACTTACTTGGTATTTCTCTGTGTCTTAAGTTGTGTTCCCCAGAAGCAGACTCTGCAAAAAGGGTTGTGTGAAAGTGATGAATTTTTAGGAATCTTCCCAGGAGTGGGGGAGGGAGATTGGGAAGAGAAGGAGGCCAAACGAGGATGCAATGTCAAGCAAGAGGCTGCAGGGGGAAGTGGCTCAGTGTGCAGCAAGCTTGGGGCATGGAAGTGTTTATACCCCACACCCAGAGCTGCTGGCTAGGGCCTGTCTGTAGGGGCTAAGGGCAATAACTTCCCAGATACTTCCCTGACTTCCATGCAGGTGGCCAAAGCAGATTCCAAAAGCTGGGGACAGATGCTGGCAGAGGTGTCCTGAAATGATACAGGGACCTAAAGACCTATGGATGGTGTACTGACAGCATCTGCTACACCTCTGCCCTCTCTGCTGCTATTAACTGCCTAGCTGCATGATCCTCACTCATGGGCTGTTATTACTACTGGTTACCACGTATTGATTATCTCATTGAATTCTCAGAACAGCCCTGTTATTTCCCACATTTCACGGATGAAGCAACTGAAGTTCAGAGACAGCTGCTGTGATCTGCTCCAGCAGTAACATGCTCTCCCAGGTCCTCCCTGACTATTACTCTAGGTCTCAACACCCTGTTTGCTTCCTTCATGAGCCAAGGCACCCTGTCTGGTTTGCTCACCACTTACACCCACTGCCTAGGACAATGTCAGCACATAATAGGTACTCAATTTATGAAGGATTCCAGAACCAAGGGCTCAGCCACCACATTAAATGCCACACCTCCGGGGACCATGCCTCATGATGTGGTGATGCCCCGTCAGTGCCAGTCCAGTGTCAGATACTACAGGGTGCCCCTGGATGCTGAAACAAATGGCTGCTGGGAGGAGCAGGCGGCCCTGAGCAGACTTAGAGAGTGCCAGGAAGACGGGCCCCAGCTGTATTCTGACAGCATCCTCATTCACATCTGGGGAAGCATTTGTGAAATTGCTCTCTAAACGATTCCAGTTTCCCGGGAATGACAGCAGCCTATTTTGGGATGGTTTTCAGTGTGTTCCTTAAGTTCCTCCTCAAAACTTGTGTAGTATTCACAGCCTGTATATGATATTAATGTGCGAGATCACTAGTGGCCTCTGGAATGTGCCACAAATGGCTCTGAGGTCTAGCCTGAGAGCTCAGAGGGTTGTGGACAGACCCATAAAGGAAAATAAGACAACTAGATGTGGAGCCCCTATCAACTGGGTTAAGTATTTAGACTGTACACAAGCCAAAGAAAAAGCACATTTGCCTTTGGAGACTGTCTGAGGCCTGGCAGGGATCGAAAAGGAAGGGTTGCTCCTAGCCCTTGGGAGCGCAGTAGGGGATGCAAAACACTCTGAATCTTGTCCTGCCTTCCCTTCACCTGGGCCGGTGTTCTTGGGAGAAACAGTGAGTGTGGTGCCCAGCTGTGCCACCTCTCCCTGGTGCTGGAGTGGGCAGGGTCCAGACTGGGAGGGAGAGAGAGATGTCACACTGAAGGGGACCTCAAGCTGGGGAGCGGCTGCTGCTTAGCTGCTCTTGCAGGCTCGGGAGCTCCAGGCTGGATGCCACCTGCCCTCCCCAACTCAGACTAAATATCCAGCCCTGCGGGTAAGTGAGAAATTCTTGGCCTCAGCCTGCCCAGGCCTCTGTGGCTTAAAATCTCCTTCTTTCATGGAACCAGGGCTGTTGTCTGCCCTCAGCCTGTTCTTCCTGTTCCTCACCCCAGGGGATCGAGCTGATTGGCAGACTTATCCAAGCATGGAGGGTAGGGCACTGGCCTTGGGAAGCAGCCAGGAAGAGGGAGGGAGTGCGAGCCAGAGACCAAAGACAGACATGGAGTCAGAGACCATGTGAGAGCAAGAAACAGAGTAAGACAGGCAGTGCCACGAAGACGAAGAGACAGAGTGAGAGAAACAGAGATAGACTGGGAGACAGAGGGAGAAAAGTAGAGACAGACGGAGGACAGGCCAGGAGAACAGATATATCCTACAGGAAAGGAAGAGAGAGAGAAATGCAGATGAAAGAAAAGAGGAGGGGATACAGCTGAACAGACGGCCCTGAGCTGGGCTCTCATGGGGTCCGAGCACAGCCTTGCCCTTCAGCCTTCTGCAGGGAAAGGGAGGAATTCTCCAAGGTGGGCCTAAGGCGCTGGAGCACGGACTTCCAACATCCCACATCTGCTTCCCATCTGGATCCCACTCCTGGTGGATTTGCATCCCCAGGCTTTCTCTCCAGAGCCACAATCCATTCAAAACAAACCGTGGCTTCTCATTCGTAGCTGCAAATCCATGTAGACATCTGCGGTTGTCTTGGGTTGTGTGGGGCCCCGCAGGCCTCGGCAGTGCCAGTGCAGAACCAGGGATGGAGAGTTGGTGGCAGAGGGTGGAGAAGGGGAGGCTTTGGAAGGGAGACAGTGGTCCCCTGGCCCTGACCCAGAGAGGCCTTGGAGTTCTTGCCTAAGGGCTTTTGGGAAGCACCCCAAGTCCACTGGACCTCCCAGGCCCTTCCCCTGAGGCTGCACCTGGTGTGCTGGTGACATGGCCAGCTTGTCCTTCCCACGTCTGGGGGTGGGATACACCAGAGCAGAGCCCTCGGCAGTCAAGACTGGCCATGTCAAAGCAAGCTGCACAATGTCTTTGACAAATGGCACTTGTGTAAAAAAAAAAAAAAATTTTTTTTAAAGCTAATAAATGGGCCCTCTAAAAGAGCCCCGGCCCAAGCTCCAGTTTTTTATGTAAACGCAAGGCTGAGAGATCTGATGGCAGGAGTCTCCCTCCTGTCATTCTGACACGGTAGCTGCTCCATTCTCTGCCTATCTCCTTTCTCCGCTCCTCCCCTCCCTAGGCCCAAATCCCACCCCCTGGGATATTTTGACCCTTCTGCCACTCCACCCGAGTCCTATTTCTGCCTCTCTTCATTATTCCCTTTATTTATTCATTCACTCACTCATTCACCATTTATTCAATAATACATTTATTCAACCACTGATTTTTTTATTCACTATTTATTGAATACTGGTAGGCTTACAGTCCAGTTGCTATGAACTGAATGTTTTTGTCCCCCCAAATTTCATACATTGAAGCCCTAATCCCCAGTGTGGTGGTATTTGGGGGTGAGGTTTGCGAGTTTATTAGGTATAGATGAGGTCATGAAGGGGAAAGTCCCATGATGATATTAGTGTCCTTATAAGAAGAGGAAACCAGAGTTCTTTCTCTCTCTGCCATGTGAGGACACAGCAAGAAGTCAGCCATCTGCAAACCAGAAAGAGGGCTCTCACCAGACACTGAATCTGCTGGCCTCTTGACCTTGGACTTCTCAGTCTCCAGACTGTGAGTAATAAATTTCCATTGTTTAAGCCACCTGGTCTGTGGTATTTTGTTATGGCAGCCAGAGCTAAGACACCAGTCAAAGAGGCAAGTCTTATACTGAGTGAAAGTTAGAGGACAACGCAAGAAATGTTATTGGTCAGTTTATGATGGAATGGTTTAGACAGTAAATTCCCTAGGATTTGGAGAAGGGAAATGGAAATCTTCTCAAAGGAAGTGGAAGTTTGGGTTCCCCTGGTCTGCCCTTAGGACACATCTTCTACCAAGACATAGAGGTAAGAAAGCTCGAACATCCTTGAGTCAGCCCTGAAGTTGCCCAGGCCTGAAGTTACAGGAAGACCTCAAGTCCAGGACATTAGGAAGCATCTAGGATGTGAGTCTCAGTGTGACTTAGGACTGTGGGGGTGGCTCGTTTCTGCTGGCCATCAGGGACTGGGCAACGCCCCTCAGTCCTGCTGGAGAGGAGGAAGCAGGGCCACGAAAGTCAAGACTGAGGGCTGGGAGTTCAGCCAAGCTTGCCTTGGAAGGAGAGGCTTGGGCAGAAGGGTTTGCGGGGTGGGGATAAGGTGAGCAGGAGGGAGAGGTTCCAGCTCTGGAGAATGGGGGAGGGGAGCTTGATTACTGTCTTTGGGGAGGGTTCTCCTCAGAAAGGAAGCAGGGGTGGGTGGGCCAGAGGTGGGAAGTGGGATGGAATGGTGACATATGTGTGTGTGATGGTTTACACTTGGAGACTAGGCAGGAAACTAAGAAGTGCTCCGAGCGAGAGCAGGGGCTCAGAACGGCGTCCAGCTTCTGGCTCAGATGTCAGCTTTCTGAGAGACTGAAGTAAGCCCAAGACTCTTTCAGTAATGAGTAGTAAAAGGGAATGTGTTGGCCTGCGTAACCAAAAAGTCCAGAATCAGACAGACTTCAGGCCCATTCTTGACTGAGGGGCTTGAACAATGCCATCAGGACTCTGTTTCCCCTCCACTCTTGACTCTGCTCTCAGTGGTGGTGGCTTATTCTTAGGTCATGCCTTTCATTGCCTCCGCTCTTAGCTCACAGGTTCTGACCAATAGGAGCCCCAGCACAAAAGTCTCGCTAGTGCTGACTGGGTCCTGGGTCCTTGCCTGAAGCAATCACTGTGGGTAGGATGATACAATGCATCGAATGGCTAAGACCTGAATCCTGTGATATCACTGGATGGTTCCCCAAAGGTAAAATGAAAGGGTGAATGGTTCTGATAAACGGCAACATCACAGCTGTTCCCATTCCCTCACTACGATCCTAAAAAGTATTGCAGTCTTTTTAGGGTTGGGCTATTTTTATTCCAGGAGAATGTAAGATCTATAAGAGCAGTGACTTCGTCTCTTTTGTTCAGTGATGGAACCCCAAGACTCACAACAGTGCACACCACAATGCTCAATAAATAATTGCTGGATGAATTCGGCAAGCTTAGTTGATTTCTGGATATGCCAGATTTCTGGCTCGTAATTATTGTTCTAAGCAATTTAAACTCGTTTAGTCATTACTCAGTTCCATGGAAAATGCTGTTATTATCACCTGCATTTTATTGATGGGGAAACTGAGGCACAGGGAGGTTACACAGCAAGTAACAGAACTATGAATCAGACCCAGGCATCTGACTCCCCCATGTGTACTCTTAAACCCTACGCAATACTGCTTGATAGACATGAAAAGTCCGTGAGCTGGCTTCTCAGGGAAGATCAATTTCCCAGACTACAATTTCCACATATACTATTTCTTTTGTTCTTCATTGACCCTCATGGGAAAGTGGAGGTGAGAGATTCTGTGGGGCATCGGAATATTGCCTGTTCCTCCTCCCAGGTGAAAATTGAATCGAATAAACCTTCCTAGTTGGGGAATCACAGGGGGGCTGAGTTTCTAATCATGCAGCTTCTTTCTTTATTTCATCATTCAGTCGTTCAAAAATATTTACTGAACGAGATGAGACTGGAACATCTTGTGATGCCAGAATATACAGTAGTCATTTTACAGGGCTTGGAAAAAGGTGAGCACATTGAAAGGACACAAGAGCTGACTATGGGAGGTCCCAGTGGATGGAGCAACTCGAACAAAAAACTAAAATAATTATAATATTGGATTATAACTTTTAGAATAAAATAAGTAGTGACCGAAGTTAAAAAATATTTAAAAAGTGGGGCGAGGTGGAAGAAGAAAGCACAGTTCTCCTTTACAAAAGAATGAATACATATAGAGGTAGTGAGGGAAACGCAAAATCACCATTGGGCCAGCATAACAGTATAATTGTCATAGGCAAGATCCACCACTGATAGATGCTAAAATCAGTGGGAGAAAATTTGAGGAGAATCAGGATATTTGTGTCATCTCAAAAAGTCTCTCCACACCAAGACATTTATTAACTACAAAGGGGACGACAGCAGTCATTGTACAGCAGAGAAACAGTGGAGAAACCTGGCAGACACAACCTTAACCATATAACCAAGAACTAAGCAATAAGACACCACCAGTAATAAGACACGCCCACATCATGTACCCCTGACATAATGAAATGAGAAGGATACAGCATCACTTCTGTGGTCTTACTAAAAATGGATCGCCTCAATCTAATCACATTATAGAAAGCCTGGCAAAGAGTGTCTGCTCAACAAATACTAGCTTTTTCTATTTTATGGTGTCATGGTGTTTAGCATCGCCGGGCACACAGTGAGCAAGGACCTTGGGTTCTGGCTTCCACTCCCAAAGGCGGTGCTCCCGGCCCTGACTCCCTGCAGTTAGTTCAGCCCCACTTTGTTGACCCAGTCGGGAGGTGATGGTGAAAGCAGCTGATGCCGTCTGCTTGGGGACTCTGATTTGTTTCTGGACCTTGTATTTAGCAGTGTAAGAGGGGGCCAGGTTACAGCTACGCTCGATGAGGAAAACAGCAGCTAAGCAGCTGCCAGAGGGCAGGGAGCAAGCATCAGCCCTCCCTCCAAAGAAGTCGCTGTCTGCCTCGGGCTCTTGGCTGACGTTGTGAGATCTGACTTCCCTTTTTCCGTTTTCTTTTTAATACAGAATAACTTTCCCTGCCTCCGGCCTGCGCCACCCACTCCCCAGTCCAGCCTCTAGTTTGCAAATGGGGTTTAACATTTTTAGAAGCTCCTCGCTCATCTTGAAATTTTTCTTCTTGAAAATTCAAAGGTCCCCAAATACTTCTTCATTCCTCCCCGCTCCCTACCTGTCCCATTTATCTGCAGCTAACTAAATAAGAGCTAAGTAAGAACTTTATCTTCATTTTCTCATTCAATCATTTCTATAGTTTTACAAGCTAGATCTTATTCATTCCATTTTTACAGAAGGGGGAGTGGAGGAGTCTCAGAGAGGTTGAGATCTTTGCTGAAGATCACACAGCTGTAATGCGGAGCAGCTAGCACCTGCCTCTTTGCTCCTCTCTAGGCACCCGCTGCTCACAGAGCAGTGTGCCAAATGAATGGCAGGAGGGAGAAGTGAGAAGGAAGAAGGCTATTGCGGTGCGATTTAGCCTCAAGCCAGCTTGGCTGATGAAACCACCTTCCAGGCTCCAAGAGACTTCTGTCTCCGGAGCTATTCCTAATCTGGCCCAGAGCCAAGTGCCTCTGCAGCCTCCTACATCCTCAGAACCTTCCCAGCAGCCCAACCTGCTAAGCCTTTGTCCCCTTGCAGGGCTGCAAAGACAGCTGCAATGCCTGCACTGCCTGGTCCCCGCTGGGAGGTCTTAGTCCAGCTGCTGTCTCCAGGCTGGTGGCTGCTTTTGGCTTCTGTCCCAGGAGCTGCAGACAGGCCAGTGAGGGTCTCCAGAGAGGCTAGACCCCACCTAACCCAGAGGAGTTAGTTGGATGAGGACCAGCTAGATTGGGGCAGGAAGATCCCAGCCTTAGCTCCTACTCCTGCCATACACCCCCTCTTCCCATCACCAGCTTCTGCTTCTATTTCCCAGGGCTGAAGTTGCTGATCTACTCAGGCCCCTCCTCTCTGAGCCCCTTTGCCTTGCAGCTCTGCTTTGAGAGCCAGCTGACTGCTCTCTTCTCCAGCCTGTCTTCCCTGGTAGCTGCCCTTCTAGTCAGGGGCAGTAGCTGTAGCTGTTCCCCAGGGCTTGGGAAAATACCCCACACTTGACCCTGACCCCTGGGTGGAGAGGAATGTTGAGGAGGGAGCCTGTGTGGGATCTGCTGTCCTGGCAGGCAGCCTTCCTGTGCCTCAGGATGAGTGATGGGGAGGGGCCAAGGGGGTCAGGGACTCTCCCAGCATGGGGGGTTGAGGGAAACTTAGGGCCCAGAGGAGACAAGTGGCAAAATCTCATCCTTGGGGCCCATGCCAGATGCTGGACTGGCTTTAGCAGCTGCCCTCCTCCTTCTTGAAACATTAAGATGGGCAGTGTTCTTGAAGTCTGTCCCCAGATCATACCAGCCAGTTTTCTCTCCAGGGAGGCAGGGTTAGGAGCCCAGAGTTAACAGAGAGGACAGTGGGAATGGATGGATGGCCGTCAAGTCTCACTCTTCTCATCTGAAAACAGTGGTTTCCGGGCTATGTTCTGATAAGCCCTGTGGTTCCTCAGATGCCTCGGAGGCTACAAAGCAAGGGATGTGTGTGTGGATAGGGGTGTGGGGGGTCGAGCTGGGCCCCTTCTCAGCCAGAGCAGCCCCCCAGTTTCCTGTTTTTGTCCTTGAGCTATCTATCTTGCAAGGCCCAGTGGTCTGGTCCCTGCATCCCTCACTTTTGTTCACGCCATCCTGCTTGCCTGGCTTCCCCACAGCAACCTGATACAATTTCCTTGAACACAGTGCTTTCCTACCTTGGGGATTGTTCTCGCGATATCTCCTGGCTGGGCCGTTCTTCTCCTTGCTTATTTCTTATGCATCCGTCAGATCTCAGCTCGAATGGCCCTTCTTTAGGGATGACTTCTCCAATCCCCCCAAGTCTATATTAGGCCACATCTTTTTCATGGCCCTCAGTATTGTAACTCATTATTAATCTACTTATCTAATTAATTGTTTAATGTTGCCTCTCCCACTAGACTGTAAGCTTGTGAGTGTAGGAATCAGGTCTTTATCACTACTGCTGTGTCCCATACCTAGCACAGTGCCTGGCATATGAAAGACATTCAATAAATATTTGTTGAATGCTGAAATCCTGCATGAAGCTTTTGCTAATTTTTTAAAAAGTTCGAAAACCACTGGCTTGGAGACTGTCTCTCAGGCCCGTTCAGTTCTGCGTTCACATCTTTAAAACTTAAATGTAGTTATTTTCACCACCAAAATGTTTCTGGCCTTCCCCATTAAAACCTTCCTCGGTCTTTTCTTAACTTCCAGAAGGGAATGATGTGGACAGCAATGGGAAGAAAAATAGAGGAATCCCAAAGAAAGCAGGGCAATCGCCCCTCCCCCACCACGGGAGGAGTAGGTGGGAGTCGGGAGGACAGCCATGTGCTGGAGGAAGAGAGCAGGGCCCAGTATTTAGTCCCAGGGGTTTTGCTCATCCCAGGGTGCACTTGTCACATGTCCATCAAGCTGCCTGGAGGGGAAGGGTGGGCAGCCACTCAGGCCACAGTGACCATGGCTCTCAGGCCAGCTGTTTCCTTGCCTTTGAATTGGTGGCTGACCCCATGCTGTCCCCAGCCTGTTTTAAGCAGCCTGGGAGACTTCCAAGCATATATTTTGCAGGCCAGATGTGCATCCACTGGCTGTGAATTTTTGCATGGAGAACAGGTGGGTGGTAATTACTCTAGCAGGAGCCAAGTGTGACTGGAAGCTACGGAGACAATTCTATCGAGCTGTCAAGAACAGAACAGCAGCCGTCTTTCCCTGAGCTTGCTTTTATAGAGGAAAAGGGAGATGAAATCCAGGGCTGGAGCAAGAGCCTTGGCCCCATGGCAGATTCTGGAGTGTCCTGGAAATTCCCGTACCCCACCCTGCTCACGTCCCTCCTCTCTAAACTGAATGCCATGTGTAGTGAACATCTGCTGTGTGCGCATGACCAGCACTCCTTTCCCTTCCTCGTTCAACAGACACTCAGTTTTCCTTTGGGGAACCCCACCTCACCTATTCCAGGCATTGCTGGTGGGGCTGTCAGCTGTGGGGGCCCCTCCCACCCCTCCATCCCCCAAAGGGTGGTCAGAGGACCCCAGGGACTTCCATCAGAATCTCTTGTGGAGAATGTGAATCTGGGGTGGAGTTGCTGCTGACCGCGGAAGGCGGCCGGCTTGAAATCATCCAAAGCCAGCCAACCCATGCGTTCCTCCCACCCAGACTCCCAGAGCTGCCTGGACCCCTGGCTTCCCAGGCCTGGTTGTTGGACACGTCCTTCAGTACCCTGTATATGTCTAATAACTTCTTTTTGCCCACTTCCGTTTGCAGAGGTCAGCTTCTAAACCTGGCAGCCAGAGCTGATGCGTATCCCACACATTTGTACCTCGCCTTCTTTTCCAGCCCTTGCTTTTTCTCTCGTTCACCCGCAGACCCATTTTCATTTTTTACACTCTGAAAATCTTTCTGCCCTCGACCTTTTTGACCTGCTCATGGGTAAGGGTCAACACCTTTACACTTCAGAGTGAATGAAAGCACTGTCTCACTCTCTTTCTGTTAGATGCATTTCCAGCCCCATGTCTAAGTAGTGAATGAGTGCCTTTGCCTCTGGTTTTGGGAATGAGGAATATTCGTGAAGAGGTGGAAGAGAAACTTTCGAGAGTGGGCTTTCCCCAAAACACTCTGGAATGAGCCCTGACCACTTCTCTCCAGAACTCATCACTTGCATACATTGGGAATTGCCTTGTCCCCACGCTGGTCTGTTCAGTAGCTGTTTATATCTGCCCTCCACATATTATTCCCTGACACTCATTAAGTTGTGTCCCCATTGGAATTACCGGCTTCAAACGGTCAGATCTTGATTCAGTACAACTGAGCACCTACAGCGTGACAGGTCTTGAGCCATTAGTATCTGGATAAAGTGTGCTTGTGGTTGAGCACACTTATCTCCCCTACATGAGCTGCGTGTGTTGGAGAGGCAAAGCTACCACCCCCGGACCACAAAGGAGTGAGGGCTGCAGAGAGGAGGGGTTCAGCTTCCAACCTACCTGGCCCCTCTCTCTCGCTTTGTATATAAGTTAGGGTTCTTTGGTTGCAAGCAACAACAAGGACTCTGACTGATTCGTATATGAAAAAAGAGTGGGATTACCAGAAAAAGTTTTAGGAGCAAACAGAATAGAAATAAGAACTGAACAGCTAGATATCAAGAAGGTCAGGAATGTAGGCAGCAATGGGGCTCTCAGCCCCAGGAACTCCTTGGAGTAGGTCTTTTTTGGGGAGCTGCCATTGGATGGTTCAGTTATAACTGTGTATCTCTGCTTCAGGGTGAAATCATGGGAGAGAATCTGATTGGCCAGTTTGGGCCATGTGCCCCATGGCAGGTATTGTAATTGGCTGCCCCATCAGAATGATCTAAAAAATGGAAGAATAGTTCGCTAAAGGAAAAAGGATGCTATTACCAGAATAAGAGAGAGGAGGGATGCCAGGCAGACAAAACAACAAAGACCACCTTAGTCACAAGCTAGAGGGTGACACCCCTGCCTCCTGGGTCTATCTTTGGCTTGGGCTGTGCCCGTAGCAGTCAAAGACTGAGAGAGAGGCTGTAACCAAGGAAAATCACAGCATACACAGCAAGCTCAGTCTATTCGTGATGCAGGTGGATAAACTGGGGCCCCGAGATGGGAGATGATTTGTCCCTGGTCATAGCCTCGGTTCTAACCTGCAACCAGTGCTGAACAAGAAGCCCAGAACAACTCAAACTGGACCCACAGGCTTTGGCTTCAGCTTCTGGTAGAAAGTTTCCATGTCAGAAATGGAGTGGAGGTGAGCATCCCTATGGAAGCCGCTGGGAGGGATCTTAAGACGCTCCGCGTAAAAGGTTAATGCAGATGTTCCATAAATATTTGTCCAGCTTCCCTGGCTGCACCTTGGAGCTGGGAGGCAGATTTGGCTCCCTCACACTTCTAGCGCCACACCCCAGATCAAAACAGAAATGCCAGGACCTGGGATCTCTGTGGCAGTGACCTGTCTGGGGCTGTATCCAGCTCCTGGCTCTAGTGGAGCTTTTAGAGCTGGCCCTGGGGGCTCTCAAAGTGACCCTTCCTCCAGGACCTCAGGACAGTCCACTGCAGAGAACGCCGGGCTCAGGCCTCCCTCTCGGCCCTGTTCCGCCCCTGCCAGGCCTAGCCAGGTTCCTGCAGACCCAGACAAACGCAGCTCCTCTTGGTGTTTATAGTCTGTAAATACTTGTGGCCATTTCTGCTGCCCTGGCGGGGCTGGGAAGACTCATTCATTCTGCCTGCCCTTATTAAGTCAGTAGACTATCCAGCCTTTGCTTCTGTTCAGATTCTCTCCTTAGGGCCTGAGGCTACAGCTGACGACCCCCTTAAGGCTTTTTCTCTCCCGAGGGTTGGCATGGTGCCTCTGCAGCCCCTTGGCTCCTCCTCCTCCTATGCCATTGTCTCTCGGCATCTTTCTAATCCCTTTTCCCCCAGGAGGTCTCATTTCGGCCCCAGCTGATCTGGCTTCACTTCCCAAGTCCCTTCTCCTGGAAGGTCCAGCCTCCAGCTTGAAAATCTAGAATGTGGAGTGGGGAAGGGCCCTCTTCCCACCCTGCTCTGTCTTCTCCTGTCCAGCTGGCATGAGGAGGGCCTTCCCTTTGCTGGCCTTCTCATGCTGGGCTGTTTCTGCCCGCTTCCAGCTCATTAGTGCAGGTATGACAGGAGCCAGACCTGTCTCCTGCCCAACACTGAGCTCACGGCCCTGCTTGGGCGGGCCCCTTCCTGCCCCCTGCCCCAGCACCCTTTTTTCCCACCCAGTCTAGAGCACTTGGCACCCAATGCACAGCCCTCCTCCCCTTGCCTGCCCTGTGGGCTGTCTCTGTTTCTGTGTGTCTTTGTCTGTCTGTCTGTCTCTCTCTCTCTGTGTCTGCCTCTCTGCCTCTCTGTCTCTCTGTCTCCCTGTCTGTCTGTCTCTCTTGTCTCTGCCTCTCTCTCTCTCTGTCTGTCTGTCTCTCCCTCTCTGGCTTCCACTGGCCTGGCTCTCTTTACAGGGTCTGGAAATGGGGACCCTGTGGATCTAGCCCAAGCTTCCTCAGCCAACATGGAGCCAGCGTGAAAGTCTGCAAGCAGATTTTTGGGGGGGAATTTGAAGAGGTTGTGACTCCTAGGCGAAACAGGACCTCCTTGAGCCATCTAGCCTTCCCCTGTCCTCTGGGGGAAAAAAACATTAAAACCATCCCAGATCCACAGAGTTTAATCAGCTTTTAAGGACAGCTGTCTTCCTCTTCCTTGCCTTTAACAGAAGGAAATGTCACATGAACCTTTCTAATATGTAAAATCTCTTGCTGTCCTCTCTCTCTGCACATACTCACCAACAAATCTCATGTCAAACTAAAATAATTTCCACCGCAGTTTTAGTCGATGACACTTCACACTGTTCTCAGCAAGCATGGAGAATAAATACTCACCGTCTTCTACATTAAACAAACAAACAAAGCAAACACCTTAATATACACAAAGACCTTGTGAAATCTTCCTTTATCTCCTTTTTCTCCAGGCCAAGGGGTTTCAAGACTTTTCTTCTCAGAGCATATACATTGAGCATCTCTGTTGCTTGCTCATGACTTGCCCTCTTGTTTAGCCCAGAGTTATCTGACCTCAGAACTCCAGTGGCAGAGCCTGTACCTCTGGCATAGGTGAGTGTTGAAATACATTCGTGGGTTGTAAAATCAATGATACTGTGAGTCACAACCAGTATTGTTAAAAAATGGAAGAGAGGTAATAGACAAGAGAATGCATTACATGTAAGGGTAAGTTGTGCCAGTTACAGATGGATACCCTTGCGTCGTGAGTCATGTTGTAAGATGTATTTTTTACTGTGAGCTGTGGTTACAAAGTCTGAAAGCCACCGCTTCCAGCTGATTTGTGTTGCTGGTCTCATTTGGTGTGGAAGTTGGGGGCATGATCATTTGTGAGCTTGCTGGGACCTGACACTCCTTCACGGCCAAGGATGTAGAAGGAGGGACCAGGGAAGCCGTAACCTGGGACACTATTTATTGGAATCTGCGGGAGTGACGTTGGATGGTTGTTGGGGGAATAGATGGGCGGTGGATGGTTTGGAGTTAGATGCCCCCTGAGGTTTCTTTGACTCTGAGATTCTGCTGTGGCCTCACCTTTGCACTATCCACCATTATACTCTTCCTTATTCTTCCCTCCTGCTGGGAGTGGGAGTTCTGATTCCTCGTGCCACAAGATATTGTATTAAAAATGGTAGTTCTGATTACTTGTCACACAGGATGACTTTCTGGCTCGACATGCAGCAAACTGCTATCAGTATTATCATTTATACAATGAGAACCACAAACTGTCGCTATCTTGTCTTTCCTCCTCCTCACCCCTCCAGCTATGGTTCTTGTCCAGAGATAAGAAAGACTGTTGGGTTTAATTTCACAAGACATGTTCAGAAGCATGCATGTAACTTATTTGCTTCGAAATATTGGTATATTCCTTGGAACTTTGGAGCAGCTGCCCTCATACTGCAGAATGAATGACTGCAAGCTCTGGGGGGAGCTGGTGCACAGAAGACGGCCAACGAATGTTTGCTGGACAAGTGAATCACCTCTTGAGTGTTTGTTTTGGTGACCAGGCAGCACTATAGCTCTTCAGGTCTACTCTAGAGGCTGTTAAGGATTCCTCCTTCTTTGCCATGGAATCAGAGTTCATGCTGGAGCAATGCCAGCAGCTACAGTCATGGCCATTGGCAACTCAGGCTATGCAGAAGCTCCACGCAGCTTTCCAAGTCCTCGAAAACAAGACTCTTCCGACTTCTAGATGTTGGTTTTTATTTCCACACCATCATGGCCATTCCTGGCGGGTGACTGAGACAGGCTGTCAAACAAACAAACAAAGCCTCAATTAAGAAAATTGCATTAAATGCTTCTCAAACCCACTCACATCATGTGCGCCCAACTTCCTTTGCCCCTCAGGAGATGTGCAGATACATTTGTGTTTCATCTCCTCTTCTTTTACCTATCTCGGGAACCCTCCACATGGTTATCATGAACTTTATCTTGCATCCTCTCCTTCACATGTCTTATTTTTGGGGGATGTGGGACAAGTGTGAGGCAGAGACACAAAGGTAGTGGTGGGACTGAATTTAGGTATATGTTTTAAAGTGAGTACTGGTCCTCTCCTACCTTCTCTCTGGCCCTTCAGCCTATTTGCCCTTGGTCTCCCAGGATCACCCATTTCTCTGCAGTGACACCTGCTGTTGTGTGACTGCTGACCCCTGAGCTAGCTCATGCATCAGGGGAGCCCTCAGTGACCGAAGGACTCCTGGACACCAGCAGTGAGGTGCCTGGGGTTTCGGGAGTCAGAGCCACTTTGCCTTCCCAAAGGTCAACTCTCGATGTCTGAGATGAGGAGCCCAAGGCCAAGAGTGGAGAGGAGACCTTGGGCAAGGAGAGGTAATGGGGAAGCCTGAGCTTGTCACAGACTCAGACATTCCTTAGAGGTCCTTCTCCCATGTAGGAATCTTTTCTACAATGCCCACCTAGCTGCTCTTTGGACACTTCCACTGTCAGAGGGCTCATTAACCAGAAATGGAATCTGTCTTGGAGTTGGACAACTCCAAACGTTGCGTTTACTGTACGTGAAAATCTGTGTTCCCATATTTTTTCTTGTTCCTGACCCAAGATCTGGAACAATGCTGAGAACTCTACTGTGGCAGAGACGATACCATTAACTTTCCATTTTACGTGACACTTCAGTAACTGTGACTAGAGTTGGCCATGCTTTCCTTCCTTACATGTAATTTTTCCTTGGATTCTGTGCTATTTCCTCCTTCCACTTCGATATCCCTTCATTATCTCATCTGTGAGATTCTCCTTTCCCCAACCTCAAAGTACTAAACCCTTAACTCTTAAGAAAATTATTGAGAGATATTTTGTATATCATACGATTCACTATTTTCAAATGTATGATTCATTTATTTTTCGATAAATTTACCAAGTTGTGCAACCATCACCGTAACATTTTCTCATCCCGGTAAGATCTCTTGTGCCCACTTACTGTTCACTCTGCCCCCACCCCACTCCCACCCCTATCCCTTGAATCTACTTTTTATGTCTATAGCTTTCCTTTTTTGGATATTTCATATAAGTGGAATCATACGATAAGTGGTGTTGTGATTGGCTACTTTTACTGTGTATAATGTTGTTGACCTTCATTCATGTGGTAGTGTGTATTTGTAGATCAGTCCTTTTATTGCTGAATTGTGTTTCATTGTATGGATATGCCAGATTTTATTGATCTATTCACCAGTCGATGGACATTTAGCCTTTGATTTTTATGAATTATGCTACTACGTCTGTGTTATTTGTGTGCAAGTGTCTGTGTGGGTATAATAAACCCTTAACACTTCTCAATCTTAAGGCAGTCTGTTTCAAGTCTACAACACTAAAGCCCACACCCGCAGCCTTTTTCTCCTAGGCACACAGTTAGATGACATCTTCTAGCCTGCCTTGTTGTAAGATATGGCCATTGACTGAGTTCTGGTCAAAAGAATGTGGACAGAGCGTTGTTTGCTTCTTCCAGACATTAACTTTGAAAACATCTGTGCAATCTTCCACATTTTTCCTCCTCTCTCTCCATCTACTGGCTGAATGAGAAGGTGGAAGAATCTTGGAGCTCCATGATGGAAGGATCCTTGGGCCTTGCATGACAATGTGGATCAGAGCCCTGCTTGATTGGAACAAACATAAATTTACCATTCTGAAGTTGTTTCTTACTAAGTTAACCTTCTATGACTAATGAAAACACAGAACAACTGAACCCCTTTTTTATCCAATAAACAGTTAAAATTGCCAGACTCTCCTCCACCAAGATTCCTCTTCTCCAGTATCTCAGCTATTCTTGGGTTGTATTAATCTCCACCCAGGTTTCCTTCAAGGTTGTAATAAGCCATTTAAAACATGGCAACAGAATCAAGCACAAAACTGCCATTGTGTCTTAACAGCTTGAAGTACACTGTTACCCACCCCCACTTCCCTGCCTCCACCCCCCTATTCTGAGCTCTGGATTCTATCCAAAATGGCACCAGACCTTTTAGAAGTTTACATTTCTAGTTTATTTCAGACTAGTGATTAGCTAGGATCTCCTTTTTCAATAGTTTCTGCACTTCCCCTGCCTTACCCAAATAAGGTCATTTCACATGAACTGCTATCAAAGCAAGTATCCTTTATTGTTTTTTTTGGACCAAGATGCAAGACTTTTTCACTTATCTTTATTAAATCTCAACTTATATAGATCATCTTATATCTTGCTTCTATCATCCAGTTTTATCATTTATTCCTCCAGTTCTATGTCATGTGAAAATTTGATAAAAATGCTTTTTCTGACTTCATCCAAATTGTGAGAAGTCTTATATGGGTCCCAACCCTGTCTCATGTGCTACTATAGATCTCGATGACCTCCATCTATTCTTCAGTGTGGGGAATAGTTGTTTAAACATCTGTACATATATATAACAGTATTACAGTAGGCTCCACATTTTCCCAACCTATCTGCATCGAATATCATTGGAATTTGATCTATCACTCAAATCTGGCAAAATTTCTCTGATGAGGCACCCCATTGCAAAGGAAATGGGGTAGACCCCAGTGTGTTTTAATTTTTGTAGACTTGGCTCCTAATCATTGCTATATCTCCTCCTCACCACTTGTTCCATCTTCTCTGGGCCAGACTTGCCGTGCTTTCTAGACTCCACACAGATAGCATCTTCTCCAGAATCTTCCCTGACTAATTGTCCCATATTCCCATCCTGGAGTGCTCTGTCCTTGCGTTCACATTGCACCCTGAATTTATCTCAATCACAGCACTTAACTATGCTAAGTGTTGCTGCCTTTCCTACTACATTGGACATTCCTTGAGGATAGGGACTAAGTCTTATTCTTCTTGGCAACACCGATGCCTGAAAGAGGTGCTCAATAAATGATAGCTAAAATGCACTGGCCACTCCCCAGCTATCTGTTGGCTGTCAAACACGTATGGCTTATTTATCTATGGGCCAAGCTGTGAGGGAGGCTGTAGAGTGGGTGGGCTTGGATATGTATATTATGACACTTAGACATGATGTAACTTCAACATGTGCTTGTAAGATTGGAGAGGAACCTGAGGCCAAGTGTGAGTGAGACTGGGGACAGAAGCCTCACTTGGGGACTGAGTCACCCGAGGAACTTGAGCCCAGAGCAGGTGGGTTGGGAAAGAAGGGACATTCAGGTTGGTGGGTCATGGCAGCAGTGGCTGAGAGGCCAGACCAAACCTATCACTTCAGCAGCTCCACAGCTTCCATAAAAAAGGAAGCATGTGGAGGAGACAGACAGGTTGGAAGGGCTGGGGGATTGCTTTTAAATAAGGCAAACACACTGGCTTTACGCTGTTTGGTGTTTATTTGGAGTGGTTTTGGATGGATTGATGGAGATTAAGAGCGTGCGGCTTCCTCCCCACACAAATGATCCCTTGTTATTGGCCAGAGGATACCAGTTTCAGAATTCCAGACAAATAATCTGTTCCTTCCCGGGCTAGCTGGTGGTATGGATGTGGCTAAGAGGTCCATCTTTCTTATAAAAGGAGCTGCCTAGAGCTAAGCCCTCCATAAATTGACCCTAACCTACCCTTCCAGCCTTATTCCCTTACATAGCCCCCATTCTTATCTGAACTCCAGCTACATAAACTGCTTGTAATTCCCCCAATAGCCCCAGCTTTGTTGTACATCCATGCCTTTGCATTATGCAGTGCCTCTCCTTGGTATGTTCCCCTCTGCTACACGGTGAACTCTCCCTTAGCCTTCAATATTCAAGTCAATGTCAGGACTCTCTCAGAGATGCTCCCTAGCTAAACTCCACCCTGCATGGTTGGCAGTTCTTCGGTGATCCCAAAAGACTGGGTTAAATCCCCTGTTGAAGCATTTACCATCACACAGGCAGAGAGTACGTCCTACCTATCTTCAGTGCTTGGCACATATTAGGTGCTCAGGTGTTTGTGGGATGGAGGGCATCATGCTCCCAACCACACAGGCTGAGTATTAGACAGAAGGCAGATGCTTAGAGGAATCTCAGGCAGCAAAAGGAATTCCAGGCCCCACCCAATAGTGCACCTGAAAATATTGATACATATCTTGAGACTGAGGCTGTGGGTGGCACATTTCAGCAGTTATGAGGGGGCACAGTGTACGTGTGTCTGCATCTGGTGTGTGTGTATCTGTGCCTGTGAGAGAGGGAGAAAGAGAAAGAGAGGGAGAGAAACAGACAGAGAGACATCAGTCCTCCATGGAGCAATGGCTCCATCAGAAACGGGGCTGTTTCCCCTCAATCACCATGGACCCTTCTTTGTTTCTTCTTGCCAATTGGAAGAGAGGAGATGTTGACAGCTTATCTCTAATACATACCCCGCCCCGCCCCCGCCCCCCCCCCCCCGACCCCACACCCACCCTCTCCC
>NW_006494609.1:2855432-2856375 GCF_000325575.1 Pteropus alecto | reverse complement strand
TGAGGCTCTGCTGCCGACATGCACAACCACTCGTGCGTGGCCTCCCTGGCCTAGAAGGCCGAATAGCTCCCAGCTTCTTGGGGGAGTTGAAGGAGGAAGAGTTGAGAGGTCTGGGAGTCAAGAGACCCCAGTTCAAGTGCTGGTGCTGACAATAACCAGTCACGTGACCTTTGACAAGCCTTTTGGGCCTCAGTTTCCTCAACTACAAACTGAAGGCATGGGCTGGCTGATCTTTCAGGGCGGTCCCTCCTGTAGTTCTGAAATCCATGCCCACCCTGTGTCTGTCCATCCCTCAAATCAAAACCTTAGTGTTGACAGCAAATTTGAGTTCATCCAGTAAAATCTTCTGTTTTTATAGATGAGGAAACTAAAGTCCTGGGAGGGGAAGGGACATAATCCGGGAGGGAGACCCTGGGGGCACATGGAGGCTAGAACCAAGGTCTGTGCTCCTTGCCATGATCTGACCTTGTCCTGAATGACTGCCTTGACCTCTGCTGGGAGAAATGTGTGATAGTTGTTTATAAGTCTGTTTTCCTTCGCTGCTGTCTTCGGTCAGAGGTGGGGAGGAGTAGAGTGAGCTTAAGGAGTTGCCCGTAGCAGCACCATCTTCAGGCAAGGACCTGAGGAGGAGTGAGAAGAGAGTGGTCAGGGGCCAGAGTTTCACAATTGGACATGAGGGATACAGAGGCGGGGGAGGGGCGGAGACGCCTTTCCTTCCTCCCTTGGCCACCAGCCTCCTCCGGCCTGAGGTCTGGTCTGGTGAGGCAGAGCACAGAGCATGCCTCTGCTGTCTGTGTGAGTTCCTGAGGAGTGAGATCTTTAATTTTTGTCTGCTGAGCCCCGATGGGCAAGAGGCCAGCCTGTGTTACAACCTCCCGGAGGCCCCTGGGCCAAGGCGCTCAGACCGGAGTGGACGGAAACAAGGAGTGAGTCATGCAGAGCG
>NW_006494609.1:2852279-2855391 GCF_000325575.1 Pteropus alecto | reverse complement strand
CCTTGCCCCCTTGGCTTGGTGTCTCTGCCTTGTCCTGGGGAGTTTTAGGGTCTGGGCCTGTCCCTAAGGGTTTGGGAGTGGTGGGAGGCATTGGGGCAAACCTCATCGTGTGTCCTCATTCTCAATGTATGATGTAGGCGGAAAGGGAAGTCAGGTAATGATGGCAGAAGGTGTCATCTCCTTTCTTTGACTTGATGATGAACAGTGAGCAGGTGGTTACTTCCAGGCCTCTTTAAAAGAGCTTAATCTCGAAAAGACCCTACAGCAGCCATTGCGGCTCCTGTTTCTGTCCCTACAACCTCTATTCTTTGGGCTATGAGGGATGTCACTGTGTCCCAGCAAGAAGACAAGGTGAGGACAGGCTGGGAGACCCCAGTGACAGCCATGGGAAGTTGTTTCCTGCTTACCTTGTCCTCAAATTCCTGCATGGCCATTCCAGACTTGGGACAGGTCTGCACAGTCCTTTGGCCCACAGGGCTTTCTCCCTGGAGATTCTGAAAGAATAATACAGTGTGTGATTCTCTCTCCATCCAAATACAGCTTCTCCTCACTAGGGCACTTGAAACCCCTGTGGTCTTACTGGGAAGAATTAAAAGAAGGAGGCCTTCCAGACTGTTCATGTTGTTTTTCCTGCTCAGGTCTTCAAGACTCTGCTTGGGGAGAAGTTATGCTTCAGCCCTAGGAGTTTGAGAAGATTCCACTCCAGCCAGAGGCTGAAGGAATTTACGCAGGTACGAAGGAAATGTTGTTGGAACTTTAGCTAAATGCACAGAGCTTTCAGACCAGCCCACCGTTGTATCAAAGACTGCAAATGAAGGGAAACGGAGTGAAATCAGTTATCTTGAAGAGCTGCCCATTTCACATCATTGCAGGACATCCTGGAGCGAACGCAGTGTGCTGTAGTGGAAACAGCACGGACTTTGGAGCCGTTCAGACGTTTTAGTTGAATCTTGGCTCGACTCCTAGCTGTACGACCTTGAGCAAGAGACTTCACCCTTCTGGGTTTGTAAAATGGGAGTTACCATGTCTACCACACAGGGCCACACAGATGCTCTATTTGTGTCATGTCTCTTTTCCAAAGAGAAAAGCTGAAGGTTGGGATGAACCTTACTCAGCAATTGAATGTGTCTTGATGTAGGGCAAACTTGATTTCCTTCCTTCTCCTTGATGAATGGGAATCAGATTCACTGACACTCACCATGATGACTTTGTCTGCCCTTGACCCAAAGTGGACCTCTAGCTGTGAATAGGCCTGAGGAGGGTGGGGTGTGATTGGAGGGGGCTAGCTTGTGACAGCAATTCCATGTGGCCCCGTGCCCCCCGCCCCCTTGCCGCCAACCACAAACAGCTGTGAATGTTTCTATTTCCCAGAGAACTGTAGTGTCTCTGGGAAATGCTACTCTGGAAGCTGGCACTGGGTTAGTGTCTGGAACCAGACAAACTGGGAGGGAATCCTAGTGGAGCCACTTACTAGCCTCGTGATTGTGGGCAAGTCATTTTACCTCTCTGAGCCTTCATTTCTTCATCTGCTACATGATGAAATAATAACACTTTCTAAGATTACTGTGGGGACTAAATGAGACAACGTCTGTAAAACACTTAGCACAGTGCCTGGTACATTCTAAGCGCTCAAGAAATATCAGCTGGAAAAGTGGAGTAATAGCAGGATAGATAAGGTGGGGGTGGCAAGAAGAGCATCATTATCTCCATTTTCAGATGAGAAAATAGAAGCCAAGTGTAGCTCAGAACTGAGCTCAGTTCGTGGAAGACAGAAACATTCACATTTTGGGAGGAGACGGCACAGGCGGTCCAGGGCAGGGTGGCTGTGAGTTCTAGGGGGGTTGCCAGGATGCCGTGTCTGAGGTAGACCGGTCTGGGGAGCCTCTTGAAGGCCTCATGCAGGAGGGAGTCAAGGCCTCTTCATGCAGCCTCAACCTTCCAACTGGAGGCTGGAGCTGCACAGTGCAGGGGTCCCAGCTGCCTGGCATCTGGACCAGGACACCCCAGCCCCAGAGCTGCTTCCATCTGGAAGGCTGAGGCCCAATCAACCTTTCTTCAGCTGTTCTGCCCACTGATTAACCAGGAAATGTGTTATTTGTTCTGAGCAGGGGAACAAGCTCTCCTAGGGAGAGGAATTCAGGGCTGGAGGTCCAGTCACTTCCAAGGAAGAAAAATCCCTGGAATCCTGTCAGGAGTCTGGGTCTCGGCAAAGGGAGCAGAAATGTGGTCCTTGCTTTTGGTCCTTATTTACCAAATTAGTTCAAGTTCTGGTAGCTTTCTGGCCGCCAGCATTATTCCAACAAGACATGGGAAAGCAATTAGGTTGCCCTAGGTGTCCAGCAGACTGCCATCCCCACTTATGGTGCACACGTCCTGGCAAACCTCTTCTGCTGGAATCTTCTTATTGACCCCTTGGGAGTTTCCCTGCAGGGCTTTCCAAAGGTGATTTCCCTCCCCAGACTTAAGAGATGAGTGAGTGGGCTTAGCAGCATTCTGTGCCTCTTAGGGGGGATGCTGGGGTCAGAGAGTAAGGAAGTGACACATGGTGAGTAAGGGGCCATGCTGGAAACAGCTTCTTCTCTTACTGGGCAGGGAGGGAGAAGGGGACAGAAAGTTCTGCTAATTCCATATCCCCAGGGACTTGCGTCGTGGGCTAGTAGGCAGGGAAAAAAGTACTTGGGAATGTGTAGTGGAGGTACTCAGGTGGTGACAGCAGCAGACACGGTTGAGAAAGATACCACTTCAATTGTGAGGATGGCAATGAAGTCACAAGCCCATGAGTGAGGCAAGATGGTACAGTCTTAAAAGCTTGGCCTCAGGTGGGAAATGACCAAAGTGTGAATCCTGCAGACGCAGGATTTATCAGCTACTTATCAGCTGTGTGATCTTGAGTAACCTAGTAGCTCTTCCCAACATCAGTTTCTTCCTTTGTATATGTGGAAATAAAAATATCTCCTTTATTTGGTTAAATGAGCCCATTTATACAGCGCATTTAGCATAGTACTCGAACCGTAGTAGACTCCATAAATCTTGGCAACTTAAAAGAAGAAAGAAAAACATCAAGTGTTTATGGGATTGGAGATTCTGAAGAGCTGCATTAACATCCCAACAG